>NC_091125.1:109461620-109761620 GCF_040183065.1 Periplaneta americana | reverse complement strand
TCTGCATGCAATATCAATCAGATCTGCCAACCTGTGAGAGATGAAATGCTGGAAGTAAGAATTTAGGGGATATTCATTTAATATTGATAATAATAATAATAATAATAATAATAATAATAATAATAATAATAACTTACATTTCAGTGACATTCACCGTAGTAACTAAGGAAGCGAATTAACAATGTTATTTTTGCTCTACTTCATTTATGTTCTTTTGGTCCACGGCAAAAGACTAATTTTTTTCTCCATTTAAATTGTATTTCTGGTCCAGGGAAAATTTCGTCTGTTAGGAAAATGCTTGGCTTTTTTCATAGATTTACAGGACCATTGGTCCAAGGGAAATTCCAATAAAATACTCGTCTTTAGCACAAGAAAGGCCTAAGAATTTCCTCTGATTGTACTCTAACCTATAGGTTCAATTTCGCAAGGTAAGATAAACCAAGTTTTACGAAGATGATGATGATGATGATGATGATGATGATGATGATGATGATAATAATAATAATAATAATAATAATAATAATAATAATAATAATAATAATAATAATAGCAATGGGCCGAAAACATAATATTAAACACAAATGTTATGCGATCACTTCTAATAATATAAATCCCAAAGATCATCGTGTCAATGTCGAAGAGCCGAAGTCGTGAGCTGCGGGTAACTCGTGCATTACGCATGAACGTTGATAGGGCTGTAATTTAACCACAAACTGATGAAGATGAAGATGATGATAATGATGATGATGATGTTGATGATGATAAAAGTCTACAGAAGCGACCTGCTTCCGATACGGCTCGTCCCTTTGCCGCACTGTACAAACGAGCAGGAAAACGAAGTGTTGGTAGACCAAGAAAACACTGGAAACAAAGTTTGAGAACAAATCAAACTTTTATGAAGTAGGAATAATTCAAGAGGTCTAATTTATGCACTTTACTGTTATCATTATTAATGATATTTTAATTAAAGAATACCTATATAAGTTAATAGTTTTCTTTCATTCGAAGATAATTTTAACCTCCTGAGTCCTAAGAGTATACTATACTATACTTCATACATGATTATGGTATAAGATGTATGTAGAGACCCAAGTCTAGTATAATATACCTGTATTTGTGTCCTAACTGTAGCCTGTAGAATTTTTTCAGCATTTCCCCTCATTTCAGTGACTTTTTTTGAAATGTAGAAATTATTATATTTAACTTTAAAAATAAAACAACAAATGTCTCAGGACTCAGGAGGTTATTTTCCTTGTTCACAATTCAGTATCATATTCGTCTATCGGGAAACATACAAAAAATATAGCTATACAGAGTGAGCAATTTATTTCCAACCCGAAAAGCGGCATCGGCGTGCTCGCTTCCACACGCTAGTTACAAAAGCAGCGCATTGTAGGTGATTCGAGAAACCACAGACTATTAGTTTTAAATATCATTAAATGTAATCAGACAAAACGTCATTTACTAAACTTTCCCAGATTACAGAAAATACTGAAACTACCTGCTTTCTTGTTCCAAACGGAGAGGGAGCACACTTTTGTCTTTTTCTAACAGAGTTCTTTGACAGCATGTACATATTATTGTATGGAATAACTTCATGCAGAGTTCGAGGGTAGAATTGTCAGTGACGTTTATTTCTGCAAAAATTTAACGATGAAGTTTAATAAATAACCTACAAATATTTGGAGAGAGAAGGAAGACAGTTTCAATGAAGGAGACTATAACCTCATTTTTCGTAGCAAATTATGTTTTAACTGCTTATTGTCTATTCAGCATATTTTACATTAATAGTTTGTAATGTGTAGAATTACCGATATTGCGCTGCATATCACCGATAGCAAACTGTGTGCGTAACCGAAGCGGTTCGTCGGAGTGCGGGATGTTCTGGATAGACATTTCCCTGGGAGAAGGATAGGTTGTGGAGGACCAGTCGCCTGGCCCCCGCGCTTTCCTGATATCACCACCTTGGATTTTTTCCTTTGAAGATTTATAAAGGATTGTTTATACCAAACCCCTGTTCACGATCTTCTTACCCTTTGCAACAGGATAGCTAATAATATTAAAGCTATGCAGAGTGTTTATGTTTACATGCTGCAGCGTGTAGAAATGAAATATCCCTTCTCATCCTGAGGACAACCAGTGAGGCAGACGTTGAGGTGTACTGAATGTAAACAAAACTTTGAGATTTGTACAACATATTACAAAAAATAAAGTAAAATAAATAAACCGCACTACTCTATCTCATGTGGTTTCACAGTTAAGATCGATTGTAATGGTAACGGCACTTAGGGACACGGTGTATTTTGACTTGAGTAATAAATGACCAGTAAATTTTGTCTGAATATCTCTATTTCAGGGACGGGGTTCTTTGCCTGGAAAAAGCATATGACTCACATGTTTACTTCCCTCACAAAAATAATGATTATACCGTCCTTTAAATTCAAATCCACAAATTAGAACCCAACAGCCAGAATTCTATTACACTGTAGAGGAACACGTTAATGAAGGTGTTAAGAATGACAGTGATATAATGATGATGATGATGATGATGACGACGACAAATATGATTGTTTATAAAGCGAGTATTGTACCGTGTTAGTTTCGTTTCTTTCTGATTACACAACTCACAGAGTAAATTCACTTTCTAAGACGAATAGATTATTTGTAATTATGTTAAAATTATTTACCGACATCTTCGGAATTATGTCTTAATTCTACGTTTTCTTTATCTATCAGTCCGTCCATATGCTTATCTCCTATCTACTTACCGATTCTTACATATATTCCCGTTTCTTTAACCAAATAGATACTTAACTTAAACTGTTCCAGCAAACAAAATAAACTACAGAGAACCAAAACGGATTATACAGGTTGAACCACATAAGTTCTATGTAGCGTGATTCGTCGTTAAAAATAAGAAGAAAATGCAATGCAACTTATATTCTGTGGGATCATATTTTATAGAGTATTATCAAATGGGGTCTACAGGAATCAAGTGATGAATAACATAAATATATTGTTTACCAGATGTGTTCAAAGCATCCGCTGTGTACTAGGCCTGTGTTGTAAACAACCCCATTCCTCATCATGTGATAAATCTCATCTCCACCTATTTTAGGTAGGCTTTTGCTTGTTTTTTCTCAGAAACAAGAGCCTACAGGAATAAGTTATATTAGATTTTCTTCTCATTTTTAACAACGAATCACCCTATGTAGCGTATGAGGGAATTTAGGCGCACTCTGTATAATGATCAGTGAACCAGAATTATTTAGTAGACATGAAGGAATTAAAATTGTAGCAATACAGAATACAGAAAACAATCTAAAGTGTTATTCTAAAAAAAAAACGTTCAAGAAAATCGATATATTATATTTGAAGAAAATAGGCTATTTGCACTACAGTTGTGGTAGCCTATATGGATTAGCGAGCGGAACTCATGATCTGAGGTCGCAATGGAGCGTGTGTTCGAATCCTACAGCAGCAATTTCTTTGCGTCATTTCTTCAATTGTCACTTCGCTATCACCAGTTCCACTACACTAGGCAACTGTGCAAGCTAGTGTCGTAGATTTACGGCACGCTAAGCAAACCTGTCCCTAGTGGATTCCAGACAAAATCTGTCGGTAATTTCTCACCCATACAACACTTCGACACTGAATAATCTTTGCGGTTCAAAAGTATCGTTAAATGAAATATTACTACTACTGTCACCACCATAAACATCCGGACCCGAGGTGGAGTGAGAAATCACGACCATACTTTTCACACAACGTCGAAGTTCTGCTTTAATTGTTAAGTACCACACTACAGCTGACTTTAACGAACACCTATCGTTATTCTTGTCATATTTTAGGCCACATACTTAGCCTATATAGCATAATATTTGAGGCTTTCACGATGACTGAAATATGAGATCGCAGGCACGATTTATTGTAATATATAAAGCGAGAGTATATTTCACATTTATAGTATATGTTATAGGCTTAATTATAACGCAGAGACGTTACAATAAATGTTCTTATTTTTCATTACCGGCATATAAAGCACATAAAGTATTATGTTGCTGTAAAAATAAATTTCGAGACTTGCATAGAAAGACGTGTTTTCAACGTAGCAGATACTGAAATAGTATATTATGAAACTAGTTTATGTTATACTCTACTGCATGAGTCAAAGTTTAGGAAACGAGCAAAGCGATAACTGTGCGTGTACAACATTATAAACGTATGCTATTTTTCTATATGACAGTATTATAAAAAATTAATTAATAAATAACATATTAAATTTGTAATGATTGGTATTTTGAAATCATGATCTATAAAGAATGGGTTACAATGACAGGAAATATTATTATGCAGAAAATTGTTTAATAATATTAATTTTATGACACGTTACGTTTTAATTAGCATGCTAATATTTTACGAAAATGTTAAATGTTATGTTTTATTTAACGACGCTTGCAACTGCAGAGGTTATATCAGCGTCGCCGGGTGTGCCGGAATTTGTCCCGCAGGAGATCTTTTACATGCCTGTAAATCTACGGACATGAGCCTGTCGCATTTAAGCACACTTAAATGCCATCGACCTGGGCCGAGATCGAACCCGAAACCTATATTTTGCGATATTGTGGCATATAATACACGATTCTGACAAAACAAATGTTATGTTTTATTTAACGACGCTCGCAACTGCCGAGGTTATATCAGCGTATCCGATGTGCCGGAATTTTGTCCCGCAGGAGTTCTTTTACATGCCTGTAAATCTACTGACATGAGCCTGTCGCATTTAAGCACACTTAAATGCCATCGACCTGGGCCGAGATCGAACCCGCAACCTCGGACACAGAACGCCATCGCTGTACCAACTCGCCACCCAGGCCGACTTTGACTAACAATAAACTTTATATAAAAAGAGTTGTTTTTGGAATATCGTATATTTGTATGTAGGCCTATGTCTCCGTACAAGAATTTATCCTAAATTAATGGTCAAAATGTATTTATATCCAAGTCAAGTCACTTAAAAATTATTTACACGAAATGTAAGAATTTTTACTAAAAATACTGAGTTTTGTTTCAAAAGGAAAACACAAAATGTCGATTTACTCAAAATAGCCTCCGATGAGCTTCTCCTTGACTTGTTGCCTGCCATACGTAATAAAAATTGACAATTAAGACGATATAGCATTTATTATTTTCTATAATTATTGTTTTATAGAAATTGAATAACACCTCCCGAGGATACAGAAGAAGCAGGGACGAAGAAAACTATAAACCACCTTTAAAATGCAATATTACAAACTTCTATTGCTTTGAATGTAGTCTACTTGATTTTGGATCGACCTTTCAGGGAGCAGTGCTGGAATGCGTCTTAGCAATGGAGACATCTCTGTCGCTTCGACTATTGACAATAATACACTTATGTATTTCACGACACTAATGACAACCATTTAGTATCAACCGCTGTTTCTTTTCACTGATAACTAACAGATTCACTGACAATAGAACGTTCACTATTTAATTTCTCAAGACAACTGTGTAAGAGGGCTTTCAGCTACAACTTAGCGCACATCAATTCTTTAGATCTGGAATTGATTCCTGACAAGAAAAACGTGCATTTATCAGCAAATGCCACACTTAACTGTTTAAGTCCAAATTTTTTCATACGACATGCCTTAAATGTTTTATAACACCAGAGTAAAACATAATGACGCAAGTATGTGTAATTTGCACTGCACTGTCTACTCGATAGACAAAGAGATTTGAGCGGAATACGATCACAACACCCACAGCAACCCACGAGATGTCAACGTCACAGAATGTACGCAGCAGCACCAGCAGAGCAATGCAGTGGTTCGATATCAGCCTACCTGCTGAAGTCCATGGCGTCGATTTCGTCGTACAGACGGCTGGCTGGAACGGCGGCAGCGTCCATGGTTCATACTGGTTACCGACGCAGCTTCAAGACGTCGTGACGCTAGATCACATCTGATGATAGTCGTCGTTCACACTATCCGACACCAAGCAAATGTGTTGCTTGGCAACGCAACGTCACTCGCCGCATGCGTCTCCGGACGTCGCGTATTGCGACATCACCATCGCTTCATCCACGCGGGTTTCTTCAGTCACAGCAGTTCCGGGAAACGGTATTATTATTATTATTATCATTATTAAACTTGATTTGCTAACTGTGTGGTCACATTTTATTATGACTGACATAGTCTATAATAATAATAATAATAATAATAATAATAATAATAATAATAATGATAATGATTTATTTTAGCTGACAGAGTTAAGGCCGTAAGGCCTTCTCTTCCACTCAACCAGCGAAAAGTATACATACATATGTATCAACTTACAAAGAATTCAACAATTTGATTTAGATAAGAACTACATGTATACAAGAGTTATTTACGAATTAAACAACAAAATACTATGAACTATTAATTAAACACTGAAATACAAACTATGTAGCAGAATTAAGCTAAAATACATAGAATGTTAATATATTTCAAATAATGTTAGATAATAGAAAGAGATTATTATGAGACAATTTTGAAAATACAGCGCTATCAGGATGCATGTCTAAAGGAAAGAGTAACAATGTAGACAGTGATAGTTTAAGTTAGTATGATTGGAGTGAAATGCTAATAAGGTTATCTTTTAAGCTGTTTTTAAAAGTGTTTATTGTCTTGCAGCCCCTAATACTTTGTGACAGGGAATTCCATTGTCGGGAGGTGGATACTGTAAAAGATGATGAATAACGAGATGTTCTATGAAGAGGTATACTTAACGCGCCACAGATAAGTGATCTGGTATTTACGTCGTGGTTAGAGTATAGATAAGAGAAACGAGACGAAAGGTAATTTGGTGTTGAAGTGTGCAGAATTCGAAAGAGCAATGACAAGGAGTGTAAAGTTCTACGTTCTTTAAGTCGGTGCCACGAAAGACTTGCGAAGGACGGTGATATGTGATCATATCGTCGGATGTTGCATACGTATCTGACGCACATATTCTGAACTCGCTCTAACTTGACTGACAGTTCAGAACTTCGGTCACTTAACAAAACGTCACAATAATCGAAATGCGGCATTACTAGGTATGAAAATTAATAAATGGAAAAGTATGACATAGTGACAAAAAATTCTAAAAGTCAAAGATAAGGAAGAATATATGATGAAATTTTATAGATTATTAAATTAAATCCGTGGCGCGGCAGCCTATGAAGGGTCCAGGCGTATCAGTCGGTTGCTGCCTCACGTCCACATACCTCAGCACAGGTGAACGATCATCCAATCAAAAAGGAGGTATGGTGTCGTAAGTACGATGTTCTCTCACTTTTTTAAATTGATTATTTTACTACGCTTTATTAACAGCTATGGTTATGTAGCGTCTGAATGAGATGAAGATGATAATGATGGCGAAATGATCCAAGGTCTAGCGCCGAAAGTTACTCAGCATTTGCTCTTAATGGGTTGAGAGAAAGCCCCGGAAAAACTCAACCAGGTAACTAGTCCTCACCAGAATTTGAACCCGGGTCCACTCTTTTCACGGTCAGGGATGCTAACCGTTACTCCACAGCGGTGGACCTCACCCGTAATAGCTGATCATCGAATGGATTTCGCTATCTAGCGTAGCTCCCTAAATTCATTACGATGCTGGGTGGGCACAGCTCCCATGCATTGACCCAAATTTCATGAGAAAATTTCTTTTCCGTGAGGACACGAACCAGTGCGAATTACAGAAGGATTATTTAGTCCTGACAGTCGCCGGAGATGTGCGCCTAGAATAGGCGAGTCCATTTAGTTACGCCAAGGGGTGTTTGGGTTAGTCTCTCGCTTGCCTTCGAAGCGATCGGATGTCACACGTGCGGTGGAGCAGTAGGTTTCCAGTACAGTTAAGCTGTACTGCATTCGTTTATCGCCCGCCTGTCCTTATCTCTACTCTGGAGCTCTCCTCACTATTCCTGTTACTTCCCCTCTTTCGTGTCGCTGAGCTGTCAGGGCTAAATAATCGGTCTGTACGTAACGTGAGTCCTGCGCGTGGTGACTTAGACCACGATACTACGGCGCAGGATTCATAGATTACAGCATTCCTATAAAATTATACATGCGATATGAATTTTGGATTACAAAGTTCAATATTAGTCAAGGATATAGACTGCAGAAATGAAGCTAAAAAGAACAGTGAAAGGCTGTGCTAAGAGAGATAAGATAAAATCAAACATCAGATCTGAATTAGACACCTTCTCTCTGATTGAAAAGATACACGACAATAGAGAAAACTGGTTGGCAATTGGGATTACTGACAGATGGGTAAATAACAGTATATAAATATTTACGGGATATTCTGATATGTTTATATAGGCTACAGTAAACAGTTAAGTGACTGTGGCATAAAATTTCTTTACTTGTTCTCTTAATAGCCCATTCTATTTTAATGCGGTGAATGTTACTTGTGTCCCGCCCACTATAGGAGGCATAGGCCAGTTTTACACTAATCCTAAACATTTAGTATAACTTGTTGCTTGTGTAGGCAGTCTTTTACATTAGATTTGCGAAAACTGGTTTATAGCGCAACACTGGCAGTGATAAAAGTGTGAAATATTCGGGTGAAACGAGCGTTGCCCGACTTCCGCCGATTTTGGAATAGACACCGACGCACTTGAACTGCCAACATAGAAAACAAAAAATCACACTCAATCGCTTTTACCTTCATTTTGACGGGCTAATAAAAGCCTAAACTAACCTAACCTAACCTAACCTAAGTGCGTCGGTGTCTATTCCAAAATCGGCGGATGTCGCTCAACGCTCGTTTAACCAATATTCGTTCAGTGGGCGGTGGATACTCTACATTGACCATTATTACTATTATTATTATTATTATTATTATTATTATTATTATTATTATTATTATTATTATTATTTTCATTTTCATTCCGTTCATTATGCACATTTAAATCTTAAAGCAAATTGTATTTATTTATCCTAATAATTCCATTACCCCAATTGCTATATTGGCGTTACATGCTATCAAACGGATTTCCTAAAAAAAAACATCTATCACTTTTTCTTGTGTATTCTTCGTAATAATAATAATAATAATAATAATAATAATAATAATAATACTTGATGGCTTTTAAGGAACCCGTAGGTTCATTGCTGCCCTCACATAAGCCCGCCATTGGTCCCTATCCTGTGCAAGATTAATCCAGTCTTTATCATATCCCACCTCCCTCAAATCCATTTTATTATTCTCCCACCTACGTCTCGACCTATCCAAAGGTCTTTTTCCCTCCTGTCTCCCAGCTAACACTCTATATGCATTTCTAGATTCGCTTGGGCTAATTACCTGGTTGAGTTTTCTATGGCGAATCCTCGTCCTCATCTCGCCAAATATCATCTCGCTATCACCAATCCCATCGACGCTACATAACCTAGTAGTTGATACAGCGTCGTTAAATAATCAACTTAAAAATTTATAATTGAATCTAATATAGGCCTAATACTTTTTTTATTTAGGTTGCTAAAGATTTCAAGGAATCCTGTTTAACTGCTTCAAATTCCATTCTTGCTTCAAATAATATCGACTTCGTATAAAGCTGCCTTAATGCTGTACGGTCTCTGAAGCACCCACTGTCTACAACACCGCGACACGAACTATTCGACCTCGCAACTCGTCTCGCGTACTGCAGTCACCGAAATTCTCTTGTAAACATCGACAGCAGAGACCTCACTCTGAACGGTAAGCTCTGCTGAAACGAACAATAATCTGAAAGAGTTAAAGAAAAATACTCGTTATAACTATAAGCTATTATTGAAATACAGGAAAATGAATTTTACGCAATCTTTTCTAACGATTGACGCATGTTTTAAGAGCAGAGGATGAGCATGTAACGGTAAGTAGCATATTTGATCATTTATAATAAGGAGTTAAAGTTAGTAGGTTACGTCAGTAAAGTAATTTATTAAAAAAATGACATCCGAATAAAGGCTGGTCCACAATAAACCGGGAACGGAAACGACAACGAGAACGGAAATATTATTAAAATAAATGTATTTAAATGTGAGCATTAACAATTAACTTTCACGTTCTCGTTCCCGGGCTCCGGCAAGCTTCTCGTTAATTGTGAATGCTCACATTTAAATACATTTATTTTAACAATATTTCCGTTCTCGTTGTCGTTTCCGTTCTCGGTTTATTGTGGTTCAGCCTTAGCGCAGCACAGCTCTTTGCCGACGGCAAAACACTGTTGGATCAACATAACCGGTGGACATCCATCAATGATAATAATAATAATAATAATAATAATAATAATAATAACAATAATAATAATACTTAATGGCTTTTAAGGAACCCGTAGGTTCATTGCCGCCCTCACATAAGCCCGCCATTGATCCCTATCCTGAGCGAGATTAATCCAGCCTCTACCATCATATCCAACCTCCCTCAAATCCATTTTAATATTATCTTCCCATCTACGTCTCGGCCTCCCCAAAGGTCTTTTTCCCGCCGGCCTCCCAACTAACACTCTATATGCATTTTTGGATTCGCCCATACGTGCTACATGCCCTGCCCATCTCAAGCGTCTGGATTTAATGTTCCTAATTATGAATAATAATAATAATAATAATAATAATAATAATAATAATAATAATAATTTTTATTGTGTTATTTTACGACGCTGTATCAACATCTAGGTTATTTAACGTCTGAATGAAATGAAGGTGATAATGTCGGTGAAATGAGTCCGGGTTCCAGCACCGAAAGTTACCCAGCATTTGCTCGTATTGGGTTGAGGGAAAACCCCGGAAAAAACCTCAACCAGATAACTCGCCCCCACCCGGGATTCGAACCCGGGCCACCTGGTTTCGCGGCCAGACGCGCTGACCGTTACTCCACAGGTATGGACTAATAATAATAATAATAATAATAATAATAATAATAATAATAATAATAATAGAGAGAGAGCAAAAAAGAGAGAGAGAACTCCTTTACTTCTTTCTTTCTTCTTATTCTTCTTCTTCTTCATCATTATTATTATTATTATTATTATTATTATTATTATTATTATTATTATTATTATTATTATTATATAGAGATGTCATACCGTGTTTTCATTATTGTTCGTCAAAACGTAGTTCAGAAAAGGTTTATATTTTTAACATTTTTATTGTTTTTCAGGAAGCTACGGCGGTCCTATGTTTAAGTCGCACTCTATAGTTTAAGAATCCTACGACTTTCCACGCTGGTAACTCCGGTTCGAATCTCGGCGGGTCTCTGGAAATGTGATGAACGAAAACTGTGTTAGGTAGTAGATTTTGGAGGGGCGCTCCCGTTTCCCCTACAGGCATTCCAGCATTGCTACATTAATAATCATAATCATCACAATGGTGCGCTGTAGACCATATCTCATGCCTCATCAAGAGTACGCTCTGCGGTAAACAATTTCCTAGAGCAAGCTTGCAGAACAGGGCGACAATTGTGGCGTTACGTCACTCATCGAAAACGTCACTCACCCCTTCCTTCCATTGACTTGGTAGGGGAGGGGATTTGTATTCAGTGTCTGTGTTATGTGATTGCGTATGGGCCACAGTGACGTCATTCAACCTCAGTGTTCTGTGGGCGGGGAACCAACTCTTTCCCCAAGCTTTCCACCCCTCTCTCGCCCTGTCCTAGACGAAGACACTGGATGAATTATGCCACTGAAAAAAATACATGTAGTACAGTAGGTCTATATCCCTTCAAGGAATCTGACGTGCCCCCCTCGTGCTGTAATTGCCCTGTGTTGTTTCAAACGGCGATCTTAGGCTTTGCTGACCAGGTGATTCGGGATTGAATACAAATTTCTAATGTTGGTTTGCAATTTACATGAGAATGAGGAAGGAGGAACCAGTGGCTGAAATGAGTCGCAGTACTGTTGAAGATGTATAATATGTTTTGAGAGATTAGGTATACCGGATGTCCATGATTTCCATGATTCCTATTGCCCTTCATCTGACGATAGAGTAAGCCGTGCCTTGAAGACATTAAGATAGCTTACACTGCATGGAATTTTGTGAGTAAAGTGCTGCTCATTCTTCTGAGTTAATTTACGAGTAAGTCAGTCAGTGTAAGGGCACACCAGGAGATGGATAAACTACTGGAATGGCGAAAGTGTGGACGCTTTCACTTATTTCTAACATACAGCGGGTCGCCTTACGATGACTACGGATCCGGGCTCAAATCTAATCCCAGATACAGCGTAGTCCTATTTGTGGTGAATAAAGTCGAGATTCATCAGCGTTTTCCTCCATCACTCTTCATTTCAATATTAATTTTCATTATTATTTCAATAGTATCTACCCAAAATGGTGAAGCGTGACGTAGTATTGCTAACTGGCATACAGGTGGCATTAGTCTGAGGCGGCGCAGTAAGCTTTCCGTTGGTGAAAGGGCACTTCAGGCCTACATGGCTGAATCGACAGATGTTACCATATGTCTGAATCCCGATATCTACAAAGAGAGCGAGCGGCCATTCGAACTCAACAATCTTCCTTATATAAAGGAGACTGCGGCGCTGTGCTTCAGCTCCCTCCTTCATTAAAAGAAAAAAAAACATGTAGCCCAGTTTTGAGAACTGTATCTCTCTCCTTTATAGAACCGTTATTTTCTAAGTTATTTTAGAAAGAAGAGTGGCTAGTGCGTTTCAAGTACATAATGTTCAATTATTTGCATTTATATATTCTGCATATTTAAGTTTTACATTAATAAGTAGCTAGACTCACTGCTTATGTGGTTAGCATAACTCTTCAAACAATACATAGTAAATACAAAGCAAGGAACACATACTACAGCCAAAGGAAAAGAAGATAGCCTATTATACCTCTATTCTTTGGATTTGTAGTTGCCATTGGGCTAGAAAAGAAGGCGCGAATGAAGTTTCAAAATCACTGACCTTTGGCACTTACTACACGTACAGGAGAAAAGACACAGGAAGGGAAAAGTTCGAGATAGGGGTGTACATTCTTAATTTCAGTCGTTAGAAATGCTTCACATCGTTTTACTGAAAAGGAGTTTCCGTCCGATACGCGGTTCACGGGGTTCAAGGCACGAATAGAAAGAAGCTCTGAACTGCTCGTCCGTGACGAGTCAGAAATTTTGTGACAAGTAAAAAATTCTTCTCAAGAGTAATAAATTGCTGTTTACGTATATCGAACCGGATCCAGGCACAAACATTAACTAAGTCGTAGTAGGCCTATATCAGTTAACCTCACTTTTTGGTCATTCTATTATTTACTTTGTGTCATAAATAATCTACAATTGGCCACCGGCATAGCACAGTCGACTGAGGCGCTTGCCTACCGCTCGGGCGTGGGTTCGATTCTCGCTTTGGCTGATTACTTGGTTCTCCCCAACCGTAAGGCGAATGTCAGGTAATCTATGGCGAATCCTCGGCCTCATGTCACTAAATACCATCTCGCTATCACCAATCCCTCGACGCTAAATACGAGGGCTATTCATAAAGTAACTTCCGTTTATTTTTTACAAACCTGTGAATGACGTTACAGAATTGGGTTACAATACGTTTGAAAGTATATACTCTAGTTTATTTTTCCACATAGTTTCCAGTCACATCGAGACACTTGTCGTAGTGTTTGACGAGCTTTGAAATTCCGCAATCGTAGAATTCGGCCGCCTGCGACTGAAGTCAATCTACGACGCTGGTTTTCAACTCTTCGTCATCGTCAAAGCGCTTCGAGCCAAGCCATGTCTTCAAGTGCATGAAGAGATGGTAATCGCTAGGCGCAAAATCTGGGCTATAGGGAGGGTGATCCAATACTTCCCAGTTGAACTCTTGCAGTTTAGTCGCAGTACGACGCGCTGTATGCAGCCGTGCGTTGTCATGTAGGAAAATCACCCCAGAGCTCAACATGCCACGACGTTTGTTTTGAATGGCCACTGTCTCTGTTGTTACGCACGCTATATGAAAACGAAAGTTACTTTATGAATAGCCCTCGTAACTTAGTAGTTGATACAGCGTCATTAAATAACCAACTTAAAAAATCTGCAATTTAATATCTCATTACTCTCTCTTTTTTTCTTTCTTTCTATTCTACCTCCTTCTATCATAACCAACTTATAAAATTTCTAATCATACATACATACATACCTGCCAAATGACAGGTCTTTCACTACAAACCCAGCATTCTCCAATATTTCCTATTTTGTGTCTTCCTCTTATTCGCCGCATATGATCTATAACCTATAGGCTATCTAATGTCGTCTATCATCTGATATCTTCTTCTGCCCCGAACTCTTCTTCCGTTCACCATTCCTTCCAATGCATCCTCCACTAGGAAGTGTCTTCTCAGCCATTGATCCAATCCATTCCTTTTCCTCTTCCTGATAAGCTTCAGCATCATTCTTTCTTCACCCACTCTTTCCAACACAGCTTTCTTATTCTCTCCGTCCATTTCAAATGCTTCATTCTTCTTCTTATCCACATTTCAAATGCTTCTAGTCGGTGCTTTTCACTTCTTGGTAATGTCCATGTTTCTGCTCCACACAATGTTACACTCCACACAAAGCACTTCACTAATCTCTTCCTTAGTTATTTTTCCATAGATCCGTAGAAAATGCTCCTTTTCCAATGCCTCATTTAAAGCGGCTAAACACGACCCAATCTGCAGGGTCCGATTTGCAGGGACCCTGCCGATCGGGTGGTGTGTAGGCTTGCAGGGACAACAAACCTCTTGTCGGGTGGTTGGTTCGGGCAGCCATCCAATCTGCCGACTCCCCCACTCCAACACCCTGCAAGTTGGGTCGTGTGTGGCACGATCGGGCCGATTTCTTGTCAGTTCCAGCTTGCAGAAGTGGCGTTTATGAAGAACTGAGGGCAGTGACAGTGATGAAATGACGGAAAAGGAGAAAAGTCTGGAAGGATATTTTTGAACTGTATAAAGATATGCCTTTTTTATGGGACATTTCAAACGCAAATTATCTGAACAGAGATATGCGTAATCAGGCTTTATAAATTCTTCTCGAAAAATACAAATTATGTAGTGCACAGCATGCCAACACAGTAGGATCAACGTTATCAATATGCACACCTATGCTTATCGAAAATATGAGAAGAGTTTAAATGTTTTCTTATTTTTAACAGGTTAGGTACAGCTTACAGCAGTAAAATTTTGGAAATATTAAACATTTTTTTTTCCTCCATTACTGTATCTTGTACAATAATGAAAATTAATATGTATAAAACACTGTCCTTCTGCTTACTTACTTACTGGCTTTTAAGGAACCCGGAGGTTCATTGCCGCCCTCAAACCCGCCATTGGTCCCTATCCTGAGCAAGATAAATCGTCTCTATCATCAAATCCCACCTCCCTCAAATCCATTTTAATATTATCTTCCCATCTACGTCTCGGCCTCCCCAAAGGCCTTTTTCTCTCCGGCCTCACAACTAACACTTTATATGCATTTTTGGATTCAGATAATGCAATATAATATTTGTTTTATTCAGTCTTATGACAAATCAATTATTAAAACAATGACTTATATTTCATAACATGTAGTCACTGAGTTTTATACAAATAAGTTACGAACGTTTTAGCCCATTCAGGCATCTTCAAGTTCAGTGTACAATATCTCATTATTAAAGTTTAATAATGAGATATTGTACACTGAACTTGAAGATGCCTAAATGGGCGAAAACGTTCGTAACTTATTTGTATAAAACTCAATGACTACATGTTATGAAATATAAGTCATTGTTTTAATAATTGATTTGTCATAAGACTGAAAAAACAAATATTATATTGTATTATCTGTATTAACATTGACAATCTGAATATTTACAGCATGCTTTCTAAGTTAATTTCTGGATTCGCCCATACGTGCTACATGCCCTGCCCATCTCAAACGTCTGGATTTAATGTTCCTAATTATGTCAGGTGAAGAATACAATGCATGCAGTTGTGTAACTTTCTCCATTCTCCTGTAACTTCATCCCTCTTAGCCCCAAATATTTTGCTAAACACTTTATTCTCAAACACCCTTAACCTATGTTCCTCTCTCAAAGTAAGAGTCCACGTTTCACAACCATAAAGAACAACTGGTAATATAACTGTTTTCTAAATTCTAACTTTCAGATTTTTGACAGCAGACTGGATGATAAATGCTTCTCAACCGAATAATAACAGGCATTTCGCATATTTATTCTGTGTTTAATTTCCTCCCGAGTATCATTTATATTTGTTATTTTTGCTCCCAGGTATTTGAATTTTTCCGCCTCTTCAAAAGATAAATTTCCAATATTTATATTTGCATTTCGTACAATATTCTGGTCACGAGTCATAATCATATACTTTGTCTTTTCGGGATTTACTTCCAAACCTATCTCTTTACTTGCTTCAAGTAAAATTTCCGTGTTTTCCCTAATCGTTTGTGGATTTTCTCCTAACAAATTCACGTCATCCGCATAGACAACTGTCCTTCTCTGTGAAAAAAAAAAAAATATATATATATAAATTTTTACGGTTAAAAATGATTTACTTTTTTTTTTTTAATTCAGTTCAGTGTGCAGTGATGATGCGTTTCCCTCATAACTCAAAAACTATCTAACATTCTGTGAAGGAATTTTTGTTGTGTGTATTTATGCACGTCATATCTACAATATGATGCAAGATCATTTCTCTACCGTTAATAGACTGTCTGATAAAAAATAAATTCATTTTAAAAGTGGTCAAACATCAGTATTTTCTATTACACAAAATAAAAAAACTATTGTTTATTAAGGACTGTAGTTGAAAGAGCATGATATTGTAAACATGAGTTTCAGCAATAAAATAAAAAAAGAGAGAACATGAAAAGTTAACAAGTTTTTAAGTTATGAGGGAAACGCTTCATCACTGCACAGTGAACTCTCAACATTTTTAATCTTGAAAAAATATATATATATATATATGCCTAAATATTTTTTTAATCGGAAAAAATTTTCTTCATATAGTACCTGTTCATCGTTCTGTAACAACAAACTCAATGCAATTCCAACTTTTTGAAACTTGGAAAGTGAACGAGCCATGATATATCTTTTCACAACGGAGCGGATCAGCCTACTGCAAGTTGGGTCGTGTGGAGAGCAGAACCAATTCGTCCGACCCAACCGCCCTGCAAATCGGACCCTGCAGATTGGGTCGTGTGTAGCCGCTTTTAGTATTCGCACGTTTACCCTCTTCATTTTTCTTCCGAAAACCATGATCTTCGTCTTGTTTGCGTTTATCTTCATCCCATACCGCTCACAGCTGTCATTTAGCTCCACTAGCATATCCCTTAGCATCGTCTCTTCTTCCGCTAACAACGCCATATTATCAGTAAATCTTATACACTTTATTCTTCTTCCTCCTACTATCACTCTTCCCATGTTCTGAAAACACTTCTTCACTAAATCCTCCAAGTAGATGTTAAATAGGATAGGTAGCAGAGGACATCCTTGTCGTACTCCTCTCCCTATTTCACTTCCTTAAGACATTTATTCCACTATCCAGACTTTGACTCGTTTCATACAAAGATTAATAAATAGCATCCTCTCTTTCCAATCCACACCTATTTTCTTCAGGATTCTCATCAGTTTATTCCAATCCACTCTGTCAAACGTCCTTTCTAAATCTACAAATACTATATACACTTTTTTATTCTTCTTGAGTTATCTTTCTCTGATTATGTAAATACTGAAACTATTTCTCTTTCTTATTGTGGATCGATAACGCTTAAGAATTTGTTCCATGGAAACTAATTGCAGCCGTGATTCTCTGAATTAGGCTATTTGCGCTTTATAATTATGAAGAGTTTATCGTTTTACAATTATCTCTTTGTTGTTATCACTTTCTCGTTATTGCTTGGACATTTTCTTCTTCCTAGATAGACAATTTAGGAAGTCACGGCGGTTATAGTGCTATGAATAATTTAATATAAACAAATAAATACATGAAAGTACCCAGTTCATAATAAAATGTTATAACTTCAAACATTTGTCCAATTTTACTGATTTTTAATCATAAATTCTTGGACACCTTTTTTATTATTCAATTCGACATTTGTTTTAGTGCCTTAGGAAAACAACAAGCATGATGAGTTGTCTCAGATTAGGAGACTAGCCAATTGCACGGGGACTCTAGTAAAAGATAGCCCGATCGGCCCTGGTGACATGATGTGGAAAATGTGGGTATTCTAATCAGAGTGATATGAGTATGAGTGGTTCTGGATTAGAGAGTGGTTGGAGATGGGACATGTTTGCTATCCTCAATCTGAAAATAAAAGATTAATTCGCTTGTAGCAACATTCGTCACGCTGGATGCCGGGCAAGCCAGGCGGCCGAGTCCAGTCTCGTCAACCGATCCCGAAGTTAGTAAGTGTGTAAGAACGAAGGATAGAACCTTTGGTGTGTGATTAATAACCAGGAAAAGAGTTTACCATGGGACAAGAGATCGGGGGGCCTCGTACTGCAACTGAGACTCGAACAGGGAATTGTTGCTTGCCGATTCTCCAGTCATTTCCACTCTGAAGAGAGTGTTTAAATTCCGAAGAAACTAAAGCAATCGGCATTCAGAAATGAATGATTATCTGGATTCTTCATTACATTTTCTCAAACTGTTAAGGCAATGTCGGGTAATCAAATGAAGAATCATCATCTCGCTATCACCAGTTCCATGAACTCTACACCAGTGGTATTCAATCTATGGTACGCGGGATTGTCTCAAGGAGTATACGCATCCCACTGACGACGTATGTAAAAATGCTGACATTTATTTTATTACACTTAAAGGGGTGAAATGAGCTGGTCCAAAGGGACACTTTTAACAAAAATGATTTTTTTTTGTGCGAGCCCATTTCTTACACATAGCCTATGGGGAAGCTACTATTAAAATATACAAATTACTCAACAAATGACGTACGTATATGCCGAAGAAATTATGATACCGCACCTAATAGCATTGCTCTCCTGTAAAATTTTGTCTGTGTGGCTTAGATTATATAATTCTCACTCCTTCAACTACTGCAACTCAAATATTTTCTTTTACAATATTAGCTCTTGTTTTTCCTTGCTTCAATAACATTTCACATAATTCATTACTACTGTAATTGCATCATAACTATTGTAAGTATGTATAGGCCTAATAGTATTAGTAGTAATACTACTAGATTTTAAGGAAGCCGGAGGTTCATTGCCGCCCTCACATAAGCCCGCCATTGGTCCCTATCCTGAGCAAGATTAATCCAGTCTCCATCATCATATCCCACCTCCCTCAAATCCATTTTAATACTATCCTCCCATCTACGTCTCGGCCTCCCCACAGGTCTTTTTCCCTCCGGCCTCCCAACCAACAATCTATATGCATTTCTGGATTCGCCCATACGTGCCACATGCCCTGCCCATCTCAAACGTCTGGATTTAATGTTCCTAGTTATGTCAGGTGAAGAATACAATGCGTGCAATACTGTGTTATGTAACTTTCTCCATTCTCCTGTAACTTCATCCCTCTTAGCCACAAATATTTTCCTAAGCACCTTATTCTCAAACACCCTTAACCTATGTTCCTCTCTCAAAGTGAGAGTCCAAGTTTCACAACCATAAAGAATTACAAGTAATCTCCTATTTGTGTTATGCCGTTCCCATCTAACCTAACCTCCTGTACTCCCACAAAGTCTATTCTATATCTAGTTAGTTCTTTTGCTACTAATGTTACCCCTCCTGTTCTATATAGACTTGTAACATTCCAAGTACCAAATCTCAAAACATTATTCCTTTGCTGTGGTCGTGCCAGAGAATCAGTCCCATTCCGAGGCTTATTTGAAGGTTTCGTAACAAGCTGTTTTTTACGGTGATGGGCTGTTAGCCCTTCGCCCAACCCCCAAGCTGGAGGACCACCCCTCATCGACTGTCCGCGACTGCTTATTCAATATATTCATAGCTACCCTCCATATCTGGAGGCCGTCTCCTCGATCCGCAACCTGAGGACGCCCCATGATAATAATAATAATAATAATAATAATAATAATAATAATAATAATAATAATAATAATAATAATAAATAAAAGTATTGGGAATAAATTTGAATAAGGAACAAAAAAAAGTTTCCTTTCCAGGCAGGATTCGAACCACGAAAATCTTAGTTACCAGTCTATCGTGCTCTGGAGTGAACAAGGCTCTGAAATCAGCTACAAGGGTCGGTCCGGTTTTTTTTTTTGCCACTACTGTACCTACAAGCGACGGATCACTATCCAGGGCAAACCAAATGACCGGCTCGTCTTCGCTGCGCCGTCAACATGTTCCGAATTCAGTCAGCGAATGCATTTGTTCGTTATTCGTTCGCTACGTGTGTACGCGATTAAGAAAACCCTGCTCTTTATAGATTCCAGGCAAACTTTGTCTGTAATTTTCGCACACGTTGAACATCGACACTGAAGAACTTCTGCTGTTGAAAACGTCGTTACATTTGATTCAATGAGGACGAGAGAGGAATGAGTCCAAATACGCGTTTTTTGCAAAGGGTTTTGTGGGTAAAAATTGTGTGAGGTCTAGACCTGTTGACCACTAGTCACACTTTGTTGTCACTGTTCTATTGAAGGAACTTAGAGAGTTTCTTAAGAGAGAAGGGTCGAAAGATGGCTATTGTACAACTAAAAAACTACTGCTGCTGCTACTACTACTACCACCACCACTACTACTATCACTACCAGTACCTACTCTTTATCTATACCTACTAGAAAACAATAACGTTAGGACTTTAAAATGTAACCTAAAGAGTGCCCCAAAAAGAATACCATTTTTAATTTAATAATAAAACACAGCATTTATTCGAAAAGTGCTAATATTATTAAGTCAATATGAAGCATAAAGACTACGATTAAATATGAAACAGTCTCGTCTTCAAAAAGGTATGGCCCAATTAGTCTGCCAGCCCATAAACCGCGCCAAACAGTGACTCGTTCTGGATACAGCGACTTCTCACGGATCATGCGAGGATTCTCCGTTCCCCAAATCCGGGAATATTGTTTATTCACATGATCATCAAGCTGGAAGTGTGCCTCATTAGTGAAGATTATTTTCTTATGAAAATCACTATCCAATTCGTGTTTTCTCGTCGAATATCGCCCTCGTCAGACCGTTGCTACGAGCCCAATGAAGTCGTTTCGCCATTTCTCAACAATCAGCCATTCCGAGAAGCAGTTTGCAGCGAGTTTTAACAAAAGATCTGCATATGTATCCCTTTAAGGTCCAACTAACACAAGAGCTGAAGCCGATGGACGATTTGAAGCGTCAAACATTTGTAGATTGGATATTGAGAAACCGAGAATTGAATAGTGATTTTCATAAGAAAATAGTTTTCACTGATAAGATATACTTCCAGTTTAATGGTCATGTGAATAAACAAAATTCCCGAATTTGGGGGACGGAGAATCATCGCAGGATACATGAAAAGTCGCTGTATCTAGAACGAGTCACTGTTTGGTGCGCATTATGTGCTGACGGACTAATTGGGCCATACTTTTTTTGAAGACGAGACTGTCTCATGTTTAATCGCAGTCTTTGTGCTTCAGATTTACTTAATAATATTAGCATTTTTCAAATAAATTATGTTTCATTACCGTATTGAATTAAAAAAAAACGTTCTTTATGAGACACTCTATGTATTCAGTAGCTCCTTCCGATGAATTTGTCGAGAGAGATGTGTTCCCATTAATGCAAGCATTCTTCAACACATACATAACGTAATACAAAAACAACAGCTGTGTTACATCATGTTTGCTGTACAACAGAAGCTCACGAAGCTGTTATTTTATAATTATAGCACAGTAATATAATTGTAGCACAGGCATCTCTCCTGTAGCCTATATTATGTGAATTGGAAGCCTATTCTATCGTAACAACATTGTTATCATAAAGGTACGAGTTTTTCCGACTCTTAACAAATATGCACTGTGCGACTGCAATGAAAACTTATTTACCACTCATCCGTGTAGTTACTGTAAAAACGATCAATAAGGTAACGCATTTTAGTAAGCAAATGTTTACCTCGCAATAACGCCGTAAGGTATTGTAAGAACTGTTTATTTTACATAAACTTAATTTCTTAACGGACCAGCTTTAGTCGAAGGGCTAAAGCGTCGAATTTTCATTAAAGAAGCGAATGAGTTCAAATTTGTGGTGAGCAAAAAGGTTTTCGGAGACGATTCCTTTAGATTATCTTCTCTTTCCGTTGCCATCAGTACACCACTAATCATGACATCACTGGTGAAAGACCACAGGACACCACTGCACTCCAATGTCTTGCTACAAAATCAACTCCAAAGAGATTCTAAAGTGAATTAATCACTTAGCAAATAACTACAAATAAAGTGAGTGTCATGAAGAGACAAATACGTTTACATATATTTTTTGACTACTATCCAAAAGACACATAATGAAATCATTTAATCTGTACCCAAATAAGAAAATGAATTTTCGTTTTCTGGTTTGCGTATAAAAGGCATTTTTTATAATCCCAAAAATAGAAATGATATATGATATGATACGAAACGATATGATATGATATGATATGATATGATATGATATGATATGATATGATATGATATATATGATATGATATGATATGATATATGATATGATATGATATGATGATATGATATGATATGATATGATATGATATGATATGATATGATATGATATGATATGATATGATATGATATGATCTTCTCCTTCATCAGGTACTACATTCTACAACTTCGTAGAAGTTTTGATCTTCTCAACTATTTTCTGCCATTTACGAGTACCTACTTCGGTCTTGGATGAGTCTTGACCAATTCCTTAATTCCAGCTTTCTTATATCTTCTACTACATCATCTTTTCATCTGTTCTTGAGTCTTCCTCTACTCCTTGCAGTGGCGGTTCCTTGGGGGAGGGAAGGGAGGAACGTCCTCACATTTTCTTCTTTTGAAAGTAAATACCAAATAAAATATGTGCCTTGCAATTCGAGGAAGATTACATAATTTTTAAGTTCACAGCTATAAGAAAAACGACACGCGCTCATGTGCTGTAGAAAACTGTGAGAAAGATGAGAGATTTTCTGTGTGGAGGAAAGGCACTCCATTCCTCCTCTACTGCAGTTAACACACATAGACAACAGCGCACTAGCGGCCAGAGAAAGAAGCAGAGTTTTAAAGCAAGTAAATGAATGGAGAGGGAGGAGATCCTCCTCTGAATCAGTCATGGGCGGGAAATAGAAACCGACTGGTCGTGCAGCAAGCTCGCTACCGCCGCCACCTAACGATGTTGCATTCAACCGGACTATAGGTAACACATCTAGGAGGAGACACAACAAAAACAGTTTTAACGCAATGCTATGAAAGACACCATGTAAACTTTTTTTTAATTATAAATCAAAAATATTATTCATTGCACTTTATATAGGCTACTATTCATGGTTTGAAACTTTCGTGGATATTTGAAAGTTAAAGTCGGGTTTATGTAAAACAAAGAAGTAGTTCTACATAGTTGGCCCCTGAAATTCACTTCTATTCATTGTTTACTAGACAGGGGAACAGCCAAGTTGTCAGTTTTGTACAAATATATTTGAAACTGAAAGTAGGTACTCCAAACTACATCATTTTTAACATAAAAAATTAATCAGCCACTGGCAGCTTTGAACAATAATGATAGTATGACTTTACAAGAACCGACATTCTTCAAAAGCATGTGATACTGAACTTGTAAAATGTACATGTGGCAACACAGACCAAGTGGGTGGGTGCAGTGTTCTCGCTTTCCTCAGATTATTTCCCATTTCCATTTCCGTAAAACGGTTCCGGTTACAAGTTAGTAGCTAGGCTCTTCCAACACGTGTGATGCTGTAGTGTGCTCGAAAAATGCTACGAGGTTGTGAATATCCTTGTAATTGTTAATTTGCGCAATTATTCAACAATGAATGGAAGTGAAAACATAATATATTTTGGACAATTTAGGAAACTCAGTTTACAAGAACAGATTATTGCTATACAGAAGGGAAGGCCAACCCCAACACTACCTGGTATTACATGTTTGCATGTAGGCTAATTTGTAGCATATTTCATTCAAGAAGGTGTCATTTCGTGCTATTAACTTCTTTCCTCCTCTTAAGAAATATGCAGGAGCCGCCACTGATTCCTTGTATTCATGGGTTTCCAATTATAAATTTTCTTAACTATTCTATCTTCATACATGCGGTTAAATGTTCGAGAAGAGATCTTGTGGCACAGTGGATCAAGAGAAAAGAATACCTTAGAAATTTGGAAAGACTGTTAGTAGTACATTGTGCCATTCGAAAATAAAATGTAAGTTTCAATTTTGATAGTGCATATTTGCAGTGTTTTTTTTTTTTTCCTTCATTGTGCATATTTGGACATTTAAAAGTGCATGGATGCATGCATATTTTACGATTTGATAGTGCATGAAAATCCTGTCTCTAGTCATAATATTGATTTTTACATAAATATCAGTCTTATATTTTAATATATAATAAAAGGTATCCCCGTAACATGCCATGACCTCGGCACTAGAATGAGGTGGTGTGGTCGGCACCATGCTCTGACCGCCTTTTACCCCCGGGAAAGACTCGGTATTCAATTTTATAGGAGGCTGAGTGAACCTCGGGGCCGTTCTGAAAGTTTGGTAACGAGAAAAAATCCTGTCACCACCTGGGATCGAACCCCGGACCTTCCAGTCCGTAGCCAGCTGCTCTACCAACTGAGCTACCCGGCCGCCATTTTAATATATAATAGTACTATAATTGAAAGCTGGTATTTATGTAAAAATCAATATTATGACAAGGCTTTTACTCTAGAGTCATTTAGAGAAATGCTACAAAATTTTTAGTTGTAACTTAATTAAGGCATCAGTTTAATCGATTTCACTTGAAGTAAGTAGCTCAAAGAAGAGAGTTGGAATGATACAGAAAATTTCGAGAAAAGTTGTTTGAAATTCGATCATATCTTGGAGCTGTACATTTGATGTGGTATAATCAGCGCTGGTGACTTTTAAGATACTGATAATTGAATTGCATGTAATCTTCTGATGATTCCTGGATGAGCAGATTTCCGAACTTCAGAACCATAGATCGTCACTAATCTTATAATAATCGGTGTATAAAGACTTGCTGTGAGGGGAATTTTAAGATATGGAGATCAATCAGTGGATTGTTGTTTGGTATTTAGTCAACTGTCCAAAGACAGGAGAGACTATAAAGTAGCAGCCCCACTACTAAACTATCTAATGACAGGCTTGTAAGTTGTTCTGGGGAATCTTACAGTCAGTCTCAGAAATATTTTATTAGCCTGCTAATAATGTTGACAACTGTAATAATACGGACAATGAACAGATTTCATGTTACATATAATATTCACTTATGTCCCACTTAAGAATACTCAACTTAGATATGAGTATCTGTCACTTTTGTTTGCTATTTAAAATGTGTAATAGAAAATGTATACTATTTTAAATCAACTTTACTTCACATATTCAACTGGAAGCCCCTCCAAGGCAACAAATTTATATGTTTTTCGTGGAAGCAATGATTGTAGGAAGGAAGTAGTGGAATAAAGAGTTGCATATTAAGGAAGTTCAAGCAAAGTAAAAAGTATTCATTCTTTTCACTTAATTTTATTTTAATTACATTTCAATATTGCATTTAAAGCTCCCATTATTTCGTTACAACTTTATTTACGTGTCTAAATAATAATAATAATAATAATAATAATAATAATAATAATAATAATAATAATAATAATAATAATAATGCATTGAACAAATGGTATACTATTTCCTGAGACACAAGGCTTCATTATTTGTACTATTCCAAATCACGTGTGACCAACTAGAAATTCTAGGAAATACATAATTATTAAGGATGTAACAAAGAATGATTTATGCAGATAATGTAAAACTTCAAATGAAAATACCATATCAAGACACAGTGGCAGTTCGCGACAATATAAATAAGAGGATCTACATGTATGATTTTTTTATTGCATTTGTAAAAAATAAAATTTGTGGTCCTGCTAAGCATGGCTTGACAGCAGGTTCCAATGTAATACAATTATTACTTACAGCAAGAAATTTTACTTAACATATATATATATATATATATATATATATATGAGATAATGGGGTAGGGTGGCCAGTTACTTTATTTGCATACATCGCTGACTAGTAACATACTTCACTAATCAGACTTATAACCCATATTGTAAAGTGAGATATACTGCCTGATAATAAATGTATCAGCCAGAACCTCAATAAGAGATCGATATATTACATTTAATACATCATTCTGTACTCACGTCATGGCAGAATAGATGTGGTTCAGAGAAATATTATGATCATAAATGTATCTAGACACTTATTTATTATGCAGTTAGTTTTTCCATTTAATTGTGAGTCCAAGACATAAGAATTTCTTAATCTATACATATTCTGCTTAACCAAGGTATTAGATTTTTGTTTAAAATTTCAGATTTCTAAAATTTGATTAAAAACCCAAGGCACTTCGTAATTTAGACATTTTTTCCATAATTATTTAAGACTGTTGAGAGTAAAATGTACGACTAGATCTAATTTTATATTCTTCTGAAAAGAAATAATTTAATATTTTATAATATTAATATAGTCTTTTTGGTGCTAATGTGTTGCAGTAGTAATATAGAGGTTATGATCAGTTTTTATATCTGTCTTGATTGAATTTGGAGTAATATGTTGTGTAGCATATTTCCTATTATATAATATAATTTGTATAGTATAGTTGAGTTTATTTGAAATTATTTCAATATGTTTATCCCATTTAAAGTGACAATCAATCATGATCCCCAAATAAATGTATCTGTATTTTTTATAATTATATAATGACTATTTTCTACGTTTCTTGCATAAGCATTCACAATTGTGAGATTTAATATATACTTCCCTTAATATTGTCATATAAGGAGATCTTTTTTTTTTTTGTTATTATTTACAAGCTCACAGTCATGAAACCAGCATAGTAATTTTGTAGTCTTCCTGCAACATTACTTCTGTTTTTTCGAAGTTTTGTCTGAAGGGACAATCACCATGTTTGTGAATTGAAATATTTCACAGTGTGTTAGTACTTTGTCCATGTCATTTAAGCACATTATATTAAGTAGAGTAGTTCCGTGTGGATCCTTGAGGTATCTACTTTTATAATTCCTTAGTTTGCATATTTCTTATTTTAATTTTACATAAAATCAGTATTTTTAGATAATTTTTAACCAATTAATATTTTTCCATGTTTTTGTAACCCTTATTAAAATTTCATGTTTAATTGTATCAAAAGCTTTTGAGATGTCTATAAACAGAGTTTGTGCATTATTTTGAAAGCTCAATTTTTTGTTAACAAAATTTTGATTTTAGTAAGAAGGGTGGTCGTGCTTTTTCCTGATTGAAAACCATACTGTAAATTACATATACTATTACATTTATTCATATAATTCTTTAATTATTTTCCTATAAATGTTTCCATGATTTTGTCAATAACTGAGTGTAATGCTATGGCCTATAATTATCCATTTCGGTTAATCATGCATCTTGTATGCAAGTTCCATGTGATGAATCTTGGCGGAAGCAAATTTACCTCACCTTTCTTTTAATACACTAGGGAACACAGACCAAACAAAGAAGAGACTAAATGTAACTTTTTGCACATATAAGGGCTCATTCTCAAAACCCTTTATTTCTAAATGTGTTTAAAAGATAAGGAAATCAAAATTTATCAAGTTTTTGTTGTTAAGTCAACTGTCTAAAGACAGGTTTGAACCTCATAAGTGAAACCAATGAAGCATCACGCATGAAGCAACTAAGCCAGGAAATAATGGGGTGGAATGGTCAGTTCATCCCCCCCCCCCCCGCATTGCATACATCGCTGACCAGTAACATATTACACTAATCAGAATTCAGATAATCATCATATAAAAGATTTATTTCTGGGAAATCTAAGCACAAAGGAACAAAATGGTAGAGAACTTTTCCATGCTAAGGATTCATCCTTTAGAACAACTGTCACTGAACACTTTCCACTCTATATAGATGGAACCTTGAGGATGTGAGGCCTGGACTCAAGCTCCATGGGGATGATAAATGGATACTAATTAAGAATGTCAGCAACTTCAGTGGATGAACATGTACATTAACTAGTGTGTTTCCATTGCACTGTATTCTACTGGAGAGAGTGTAAGATGATAACTGACTAGGATGGCAAAATAGGTGCAATATTACACAGTTAATTCCGAAAGTCATCTCGAAATATGAATTAAGAGGTAATCACAGTTAGAATTGACCTTTGAGGCTTTGGACAATGAAGAATATCACTTCGAAACTAGTCAGCCAGGTAATTTCCTCATATTAACACAGTAAAGGAGATCTTATAAAGTGAATCGGTGATTAAATGGGTATAAGTAGTAAAAGTGTATACAGAACAATGAAGAACATTTTTAATAGTCGTAAATTAATTACAATTTTATTGGGTTGGGACGATTTAAATTTTATTTCCAGTTTAAACGATTTAAGTACAGTAAAACCCAATAAGATGCTGTTCAAGGGACCGGGTGTAAACCGCGTATTAACCGGGACCGCATATTAGGTGGGTATACTAATTTTGACTTACATACAGTATCTATTAGCATTTTTCTTTATTGAAATACATGATTCATGAAAGGTAATACAGTATTACTCCATTATGTAATTATTGTACTGTATGTCAAAGACATTTACAATATGTACTGTACTTAATTCAGTCGGTGTTACAACCAAACGTTTCGTCCGCTGCTCCGGTGGACATCTTCAGTGACGTGGTACACGTGAGCAGAGAGATCTGCTGTGTGTATCAGGAACTGGTATTGAGACTGGTAGCACGTCGATATTTAAGGTGTAGGGCTGTTGTTTCTTGTCGTCGCCGTGGTCCGCACTAGTGGCTTCAGTGTCCTGATTGTTTATCGGAGAAAGGGTTTGATGTGTGTGCTTCTGAGGGCTGGATACCAAGCTTTGTTGACCTTGAGTCCTTCCTCCTTACGGTTAAAGTTGTTTTTGTGTTTATGAATCTCAATAGCTTCCCGATGTAACTTGGCATAGAAGTGTGTGGCGTAGTGCTTAGGATGTCGGTGTCCTGGAACCTCCTGATGTGATCGCCATCATTATAAGCATGCTCGGCTACGGCCGACTTGTCCACTTGTCCGAGCATGCTTATAATGATGGCGATCACAACATCAGGTTCCAGGACACCGACATCCTAAGCAGTACGCCACACACTTCTATGCCAAGTTACATCGGGAAGCTATTGAGATTCATAAACACAAAAACAACTTTAACCGTAAGGAGGAAGGACTCAAGGTCAACAAAGCTTGGTATCCAGCCCTCAGAAGCACACACATCAAACCCTTTCTCCGACAATCAGGACACTGAAGCCACTAGAGTGGACCACGGCGACAACAAGCAACAACAGCCCCACACCTCAAATATCGACGTGCTACCAGTTTCAATACCAGTCCCTGATACACACAGCAGATCTCTCCGCACACTGTATCATGCCACTGAAGATGTCCACCGGAGCAGTGGATGAAACGTTTGGTGGTAACACCGACAGACCACGGCCCTCTAGCCCGGAAAATACGCATCCTATCAACGCCGGCCATGAAAGCCTACATTCCAAGATTATGTACTTAATTCTTTCGAAAAAAAAAAAAAGTCATTTATAGTTGTTTGCCGTGTGCATGTTCTCCAAGTCCTCATGTTTGCCACACTTCAGTTTCTGCGATTACATCCTCCTGACGTCGCAGCTGTAGTGATCGACTTGCGATTTTTTATTATCGTTCTTAATGTCGATGATGGGATTCCTAATGCATCAGGGAGTTGTTTTTGAGTAAGAGTACTGTTCTCATCGTACTTTGTGAGATTTCCAATTTTTCCGACACAGAAAGGGCTTTTCTTTTTTAACACTCATTGTAATCACATTCACAGACACTTCAATACACAAAAGGACAACAAACTGCCCAGCAAAAATTTCCAGAATTTTATTACGGCCGAGTGAGGAATGTTGTTTGAGAGAGAGGATTAGCAAGAGGGTGAGGTACTGTAACTGTATGTAGGATTTAACCACGCAGATAAGGAGTCAAATAAGAGAATGTAACAAGAGGATGGGGTATACTAAGGTATGAAGTATGAAGGTTTAAATGTGCAGATAAAGAGTCGAATACCAATACTTTTCAGGTTAATGGCACCAGTGAGTTCAATGATCAAGATGTTTCATTGCTGTTACAGTGCATTGCTGAAAATGACATCGAAAATATTCCACAAATACAGCGTATTATGTGGGACTTGAGCGCAACAAACGGGGTATTTTATAAATGCGTTATATATGAAATGTGCAGGGACTGGAAGAAAAAAAAAAACCGTATTACTTGGGATAGTGTAATAAGCGGGATGTCTTATTGAGGTTTTACTGTAATTATTTTGGTTTCTCAGTATGTTTTATCAATAGAGGCAGTTTTTGCTATTATACCGGTACTAGATTTATTAATTAGAATGATATTCACTGTTCGCATCAATAAGCAATCATGCAAAAGAGAGCATGTATGAAATAACTTGTCATAATTTGTAACTTACCTGTTACTGTTGGTAATGTCAAAAGTGAACATGATCTGGTTCCCATACTGCCTTTAAACTGCATTTTGTTATTGCCAGCATGGAGGGAAATGGAAATGGTAATGGCAGCTCCAAGGAGGGAAGTGGATATACTTGCTATATGAAGCAAGTCAAATGACAGTTCGGAGAACTGCACAAATTTAAACATGGCTAACAAAGATCCCTTTATAATTAATAACAAATGCTAAGACTAATTTTTGCAAATAAATACTCAGTTTTATCAGAACTCATTACCCATAAAGTTGCTTCTGACAGAATGCCACACAAAGACCCAGATCGATTATAAATTGAGGCATGATAATATAGCTAAAACTGTGTATAACCCTGAAAGGTTAATAAAATTACTATACAGAGTGGTATACATTAATTCACAGAGGTAATAGATGAAGTCAATGCGGACAAGTTTTGTCAAATAAATTTCTTGATATGTTCAATAGTTTTGATAGTAAGAAATGTTAACATGTTGCAACAATGTAACGCTCCTTGAGACGTTTTTGTTTACATTCTCCTCTTGAAAATCTTGCGGAGTGGATGATTATTCACCCCCACTGTGGAGCAATGACCTCAAGTAGTGTATAGTGCTGAAATGCATTGCATTTTGTACTTTCAAAACTTATTCGACAAAACTTGTTCGCATTGACTTCATCCATTACCTCTGTGAATTAATGTAATAAGTTTCCTTCCACTCTATATATGTGAGTTTATATTTTGCAAGTATATTTACAACTTAAAAATGGCTTTTAAATGGATTGTGCATCCATTAAAATACTACACAACAAAATTAATAGCATTTTCAGAAATAAATGTCCCATTCTCACAGAAATAGTTAAAGCTGTGATTCTCAAACTTTGAACACATTTCCTGATCTCTTGAATATAATGTATTTGTTTATATGTGATTAAATTGTAGTGGAAAAAAATTCTTTTTTTTTCTTTTTGTTCTTCACGTGGCAGGTATTAATTCTTTGTATTAAAAGTACATGACCTAAATAAATCAAATCTTATCAACAAAAGTAGCAGTAATGGGAGAATATATGTACAACATTTTGATTCTCAATGTTTTATAGTTTCCGAGAACAGAGCACTCACATAGACAATTTTTTTATTGTATTTTTAATATTAATAAAATTTATATTACAAGAGAGTAAAGTAGGATTTTATTCACGGGTGGAATATGTAGTGTCTAGGGCGCAAGCTGAGAGTGATAATTTCCACAAATGCATGACATCTGATTATTCTCCTGTAGCATTCAATATTTTATCCAGTATGACACTGAATAAATTATTTTAATAAAATTAATATTACAATAATTTAGACCATCTCTGTGGTGTAGGGTCAGCATGCTGGTCTCTTACGCAGAGGGCCCGGGTTCGATTCCCGGTCGGGTTGAATTTTCTGGTTGAGGTTTTTCAGGGTTTTCCCTCAACCATAAGGAAATTCGGGCCACAACATCCCTGAACATCAGCTGGCTTCATTCATCACTAAAATCTTATTCAGAAGAAATCAGTAATATATCTGCAAACGCCATCTAGTTCACAACAATAGAACCAGTCTTAACAATAGTACACAGGCCTTCGGATTTCAGCCAAAGATTAACTCGTGATATGACCAGAGTTGTTAAAGTGAGTATAAACAATAGAAAAAACCATTAAATATTATGTAAAGTTATTCTTTGTATTCTTATGGCTGTTGCTATGAATAAGTGAATAAAATTTACAAAAACCACCTGTTGCTATGGCAACAACAGAAATAGAAATATCCACTACTTGTTCCTAGCAACAGTATCATAAATAAAAAGGATACTTCATGTATTAAACATCAACATAACATGGGGTTATTTTATTAGGAAATGTTGGATAAATAATTTTTATACATGACTGGACTATAATTTATGCATTATTGCTCGCAAAAGTGGGCACAAACAACAGTTTATTATAATCTTGGAAATTTACTGATTTCGACCGTATCTTTGATCGAAAGTGTTGATTTTAGCATCAAGTAATATGACCACAAAGAAGATGCTTTTCCTGATTATGATAATTCAGAAAAATATGTCAACATTACTGATGCTGTGTACTCACAGTAAAAATTTCTCTTCTTGCTCCATCCCACAAAATCGTTATATGTTTTTCCATAAACTGCTTTTGATTTAGAAGACCAAACTAAGAGTTGCACTTTTTGCAGCATCCACAGTATCAAGTGGAGAGCAGGACATTAACTCCTCCTTGTTACTGCTACTGTAATCATCTTCATATTTTATTTCTTAATCTATTCACATAATTGAAGACCTCCCCGGAAAAAGGATGTAACATCAAATTAATGAAATATGTAACTTAGGTGGAAAAAAAAAAGTAATTTTGAAGCATTTACATATTATAAACAGTAACTTATTGCATCAAATATCTGAATAAACTTGTATCCTTGATTAGTCAAATGGTTTTGCTAGTAAATATAGGCCCAATGAAATATGCCCTTGAAATTATTTTTGTTTCTCCTGAAATGTGTATAATAGATTTGTTGGTAACATCCTTATTCTGGGGAGAGCTTCAATTAACTACAAATCTCAAAACATAATTGTTATAAAATCTGAAAGTTGTTTATTTCTATTGTAGCTTACTGCTGTTGCATGGTTATATAGGCCTACTCATTTCACTTTATGGAGGAAGTCAAAATCTACATATACGCAGATGACATGGTCATCGGATCGAACTTCATACACACCCTGCAAAGAGCAACCAACCAACTTGAGAAGTGGGCACGGGAAAACAAAATGGAAATTAACATGGAGAAAACGGTACAGATGACATTCCGCAACGGAAGCTGAGAAGCTACGAAGAACAGCATATATATATATATATATATATATATATATATATATATATAGGATCAGAACCTCTCAGGACAGTTAACAGCTTCAAATACCTGGGTCTAACTCTGCAAACCACCGCCAGGTCATTTAGAATACACATAAAATCCTGAGCAGCAGCAGCCACAAAAGCCATGTATGACATCCAGGCGATATCCAGAACATCACTCAAAACTGGCATGGCCTTGTTCAACGCAAAAATAGTTCCCATCGCAACCTACGGAATAGACCTCATCTGGGAAAAGCTGAGCCTAAAAGACCTAACGACTCTGGAAGCAGTGAAGTCACGATTTCTGAAAGCCACCTTGGGTATCTCCAAATACACAAAGTCGAGGCTAGCATACGAAATCGCCAGGGAACCCTTCTTCTACATATGGGGCTCCCATCTACCGACAGCTCAAAGAAACTTCTACATGAAAGGGAGAAAAAGAGAAGGGACATATGGTTGGATTTTTATACAACAGAAGCCATGACAAACAGATCCTGGAACGACGCAAATCAAGATCTCAGACACCTAGTGAACTCAATAGTGGTGCATGGATACCACCACAAAATATGCAAGACCAAGTGCTTCCACGAACCCGGGAACAACTGTGTGAGCAACCATGTGACCGGTACCACGTAACCACGTGCAAAAAACGAATGAAATCCTTGGTAGAATTCTGTGAATAATGAACAAGATGAACAGTTAGAGGGAAATCCCATAATAACCCATATGTATTATTTTCATTCTTTGCCTTTATCCTTAAAATTAAAATTAGCCTGTCGTGCATAAAATGTTGTATGCATTAAGGTCGTAACTGTGTTTTTTGCCAACTTGGTATATAATATCCCCTGGTGCTACATGCCTCAGGTTTATTAAATACCTCAGGCCTGATTATGACCTTAACCTTCCGTTGGTCGCTACATTATAATGACAAGAATTGGTCAAAATTTATCATATTGATAAATTTCGCTTTGGCCTAAAATAATGGCGAAGGAACTTGTGGTATATATTGATATTTATTGTTTTTATACACTTTAATATGTTTATTTTTACTTGGTAATAAATATACTTATTAATTTATGAATTTTTATCATTTATTTCATATCTGAAAAGTTCACGTCAAAATACATGAACATAAGTAACAACATCGGTCACAATGTATCAAGATGATACGTGGGCTCTGATAAAGTGTGTCATATAGATATTTTAGTGATTACAATGTTCTTTTTTATCACTGATTTATTTCAAAATATTAAGTATAACTGTAAACAGATGCACAATAAGATATTCACCACGTAACTTCCATTACATTATCAGTCATCACTCAAGGAATATTCTTTTTATTGAAGTCGAGGATAACTTTCTGTACAGGTTGAGGCTGTATGATCGCAACAGATACATACAATTCTTGCAAATGGTCCCAGTTAGCCTTGTCTTCCAGATGTGTGATGCAGAGATGCCGTTTTGCAGATGGAGTGGCATTTTTTTCTCTCATAGTTGGTCCAGCTTCCTCATCGAGTTACTGTTCACATCAGGTTCCTCATCAATTCCACTCACCTCAGAATCAGAATTACCCACCCTTTCTTCTACTGGCTCATCTTCCGTATCTGTATGAACTTCATCTTGAAAATAATCTTTTAGCGTGGGATTTTCGTCCTCTACATTATTATCATAGATTAAATTTAGAACAACTTTTAAATTGCCTGGATCTTCTAAATTATACACTTGCCTCTGGTTCAGTTACACTGTATGTCGCAATGTATCAATCTGATACAAGATGCTTGCAGCCTCACACAGCCTAACGGCTAAAGCAGTTGAGTGCTAGTGTCTTGTAGTAAGTATGAAGATAGGAAGGTATTATAATGGTAAAGTCGCAACAATGAAAATTTAAAAATTGGCAATAGAAAAAGATATCCTTGTATCAATCTGATACACATGTGACCGATGGAAGGTTAATACATAAATAACTATTTTAAAACAGAAACTTAAAATATTTGCATACTTAATTTCTATACTCTTAGAATCATATTAACGAAAATCCTTTCAGGGGTTGATGAGGTATAATTTTTTAAGTTACAAAATTTAGTTCATACTCAGTCTTCTTAATCTGATATCATCCCACAATGAAAAAAAAAAAAAAAAGCAACAAGTCGTGAGAATTATCTGAACTTTATTTTTTGTATCCTGAAAAGTTTTATTTTTGGACCTGTACTTCTTCCCTTCAAAACAACAATGAAATATTCATGTATCTTATTCAAATAAATTTCTTCTTCTTCACTTCTCCGTGGTCTCAATTCACATCCTCCCTATATCCTATTTGCCTCTTTTGCATGACTTTACATTTTCACAGGTTTCATCATTCTGTTCAATTCCATAACAGATGTTTTCCCCAGTCACATATGCCCACGCCATTCGCCTTGATGTGAAGCTGATGCCGACTTCTCCTTTGTTGGACAATGTAATAGCACCAGCAGTATCTCCCACTCTTTCCGTCATTGCTTCACAAGCATCTTTAGTTGCTTCATTTGCAAATTTTCCTAAAAAAAAAAAGTATATATTTTATTTAAACAGATGCACAACATTAAAATATATTGATACTTGAATTTAAAGTGTAATTTTTTTTTTACCTTCAATCTGTGAAATAATTACCGAGGATTGTGGGAGTAAAACTTATCCAAAAAAACTAAAGAAAAATATAGCAAAATCAAAAATTATTTGTTATCAGAGTACAGTTTCAATTTATGTAATTTATTTACACTCAGAATTTGTTACATTTAAGACCAAGGAGCTTGCCAGCTGTTCCATATGCACTGAATATTCTCCAGAACTATAGCAGGTAGAAAACCAATTATAAAACAGATCCTGTTGAGTTGATTGATATCCACTATAAGTAATTAGGATGATTTTCTTTCAGTTGACAATAATGCAATGCTGGAGTAAACATTTCTGTTCCTTCCTTTCCCTTCCTCTCCTGTTTGGTATCATTTCCTCAAAAGTATTTGATAGAATTTAATAACAATTTTATTTTTATACATATTGTTTGTTAATAGTTTCACATTGTAGATGAAAAGTTCTTAACATAAAATTCTGTTGTTTTTAATTCGTTAACTAACATAATCAAAATTATGATTACCGGTATGTAAAACAAACTTAAAAAAAATCTCATTAAGTTTTGACAAATAGTTCTGAGAAAATGGTACCAAAAGAAAAAAGTTTTCACTCCAGAGTTTAATTATTGTCAACTGAAAGAAAATAACCCTAGTTACTTATAATGGATATCAATCAACTAAGCAGGGTTTGTTTCATAATTGGTGAACATTTTGTTTGTCTATCTGCTATAGTATTCTGGAGAAAACTCAATTTATATAGAGGTAAGGTAATACATACGAAATAATTGGCAAACTCAATCAAGTGTCCTTAAAAATTAAATCTGCTATAAGCTTAAGTTTAAAGAGATAATAACACAATAAAATTGTTACAAATACTGTTATTTTCTATTGTTGAGCACTTGGCAATTAAGTATCTGGCTTTTTTCTATTGGTTTTGGCTTCATTAATACTAACTTTCTTCCCGCATCGTTGGCTAAGACATCCTGCCTAGGACTTGCATTGCAGAATGCGTGCTGGTTCAAGTCCTCATGGGGGAAGAAATTTTCTCATGAAATTTTGGCCAGTGTATGGGATCGGTGCCCACCCAGCATCGTGATGAAATTGGAGAGCTACGATAGGTAGCAAAATCCAGCTATAATGGCTAGGGAGATTATCATGCTAATCACACGATACCTCCATTCTGGTTGGATGATCGTCCACCCCTGCTTCAGCATGTGGACGTGAGGCCAACAGCCAGCTGGTCCTTCATGGGCTGACGTGCCTTGGACTATTATTATTATTATTAATATCAACTTTCAATGTCTGCAGATCATACAGGTATGTAGGTGGGTACTGCTACACACAGAAGGAACAGTATCAGTGAGATTAGGAATCATTTCCTATATAAGTAGTCTTCACAATCTTTACAATGGAGAAGACATCTGTTACCAAGTGTTAAAAGGGAAGTAATGGTGGGCATGAATGTAACTTATAAATATTAACAAAGTGATCTTTTACATGCATTAAATACACTAGTTGAGGCTAACAACTTTTAATTCCTTATGTGAACTGGATCATTGATTGATTGATTGATTGATTGATTGATTTTTATGGACAGGGGTCATGTCGATCCAGTAGTTGGACCATTCTCTGGTCTATTAACTAATCTCAGCCAGGAGCAATCTCACTCACAGTGGCCAACTGTGCTAAGGCTCACTATGTATCCAAGATATATGAAGGCATCCTCCAACTCCTGGACCAGCCTATTCAGCATGTCACCGACCAATGATTGGAAAAATGCTGATGAATATGATGAAATGAAAAGGTGTTGACAGAATGGGGAAGTGTCGCAAGTGTTACTATGCATTTTTCAATGAAAGAAATCCCAAGCCTCACCAGGACTTGAACCCAGACCATCTGCGTGATATGCTGATGCTACAGACCAAGCAGCAGTCACCACAGAGATATCCTTTTCTACAAGTTGCACTTCGAATTTTTCTGTCTAAAATATATCACAACTTTCCAGACAGTGCAAAATTCACGTACCTTGTGTACCATAACCATTAGACAACTTACAAAAATCGATTATTTAAAGACAATGTCAGGAAACTGTATGGGCAATGGATTGCTGATGGGAGCCATAAAATGACGATTACAGGAAAAAGCCAGCGACCAACAACAGAAATGATGTGTGATTGGATAAGAAAGGCTTGGGATATATCGCCAGCAGCAGTTACAAAAAGTTTTTTTAAGACAGACATTTCAAATGGTCTTAATTGTTCGAAAGACGATGTTATTTGGGAAGAGGATGATGATCAAAGTGATTGTGCAATAGAGGATAATGGAAGTGTTGCTACAGTAGAGGATGACAGTGATGCTGATATCAGTACTGATAGTAAATAAGATAAGAATAGTGGTAGTATTACCTTCATAAAGTATACCTAATTTTTCTTTATGTCCGATATCGAAATCAGCTGTGATTATCATATGGGGTGATCTTTTCCGCTAACATTTTTTTCCTCATATATAATATGCACCAAGGATTTTTAATAAAAAAAAAATATGAAAAAAAGTTCATCTATTATAAGAGTAAATACAGTAATATGTTTTAATAATTCAATAAAATGCAGTTCTGAAGAGTAAGCCAATATTCTGGATGGGACACCTTGCTAAAGAATGCCCAGAGAGATAAACTCAGGTGACAGGAAATCTCTTGGTAGACAGATCATGACAGAATGGACCCTCATATTCTTAGGGGGGATGTGAACACCAGGCAGAAAACAGAGTGGAATGGATGAAAATTGTAAACAAGGCCAAAAAACCTTCTGAAAACATACGTACCTTGTTTCATAAGTTCTAAAATTGTATGTGCTAAGCAAAACCTCATAATAGATTCACCATGTCCTGTGGTTGACACTGCACCTACATCGTCATCTGCAAAACCTCCACATCCTGTAAAATAAAAATAAAAAACATAATAATAATAATAATAATAATAATAATAAATAGCAACACACATTAAGTTAAGATTTATTTCTCTGGAAAAAAAAGGAGAAATAAATTTATGAAGAAAATAAAAACAATAAGTCTCACTTTTATCTATTTGTTCACGTTTGATGTTTAAAGTTTTTGTTCTTTAATATGTCTTACTTTCTTCCTAATTTAAGGAAAAGGTTTATGTTTTACCAAATAGTCTTCTAGTCTATGGCAAGAATTGGCAAAAAGTTATAAAATAACAAGAAAACGTTAGAATTTTTTTTATATGGTATCATCTTACTAGACTTTCAGTAAATTTACCACATTTTGGTACTGATGGTGATCATGATGGTGATGGGGATAAGGCCGATGATGATGATAATAACAATGACTGCGGTGGTGGTGGTGGTGGCGATGATGAAATGATAATGGCAATAGTGATGATGACATTGCTGAAGACCAGCATTATCATCACCATATAACAACAAAGGTGACAATGATAATGGTAACTGCTGCTGATGGAGATAAGAATGATGATGGTGGTGATTATAGGCCTATGATAAGATATACCATGCTTCTTTTAATATATACAGAGTGTCAAATGTAAGTTATTGGCATGCTTACCAAGCAGCAAGGTTGCTGTGAGGCAGGCAGTGTGTTGAGTTTTTCCATTCTCTTATTTGTTTTCTATTTAATGTCAACAACCGCAATACAAGTTATGGTGTGCCTTCACATTTCTGTATTTAGGTCACACCATACTATATAATTATTTACATTTTCCTGTAATGTTTTGTAAGTACAATGCTTATTCCCCAACGACAAACTTTTTGATCCTAATATTATTACGTATTAAAATTAACTCAACCTGATACATAACAATAAATTCCTCTACAGCAATATTTTTTTCTGATCCATGCGGTATCATTGTATCGAGATTTCACTGTAGTTTCAGTTATTTTGTATATTTTGAGTCTAAGCTAATGGGTTCATACCCCATTTATAGAGGAAATCCTCTCTTCTCTAATGACCAACAATTCAACAAAAATCCCCTTAGTAACAACTCTAACAAGAGGTATATTAATTTCAATCTCATCCAATTCATGATTCATTATAATCATTGTTATTCCCAATAAAATTATCTTTGTATAATTTCAGTTGGAAAGAACTAAGAAAATGCATTGTAAGTACGAAACATCAATGTTAAAAATATTGTAAATAGTAAACTCAGTGATTGTGAAAGTGCTAGTATTAGTAAAAAGTGGAAAGTGGATAAAATAACCAAAGGACAAAGTGCTAAGACTAGGTAAAGTTAATAACCATTCCATGACAATATCTACAGCAACTATGTCAACTCACCTGGATTGGCTCACCAAGTGAGTACCCATAAGCCACCCTATCCCTAGCACAGGAGGCCTTTGCCCAACATGGAACATCATAGCTTTATCATTCATTCACATTTTAGTCTATGTGTCTTTTTTTAATCGCTTATTTAACGATGCTGTATCAAATATTAGGTTATTTAGTACTGATGAAATTGGTGATAGTGAGATGGTCTATGGCGAGGTGTCAATGATTCGCCATGGTGTTACCTGACACTCGCCTTACAGTTAGGGAAAACAGTAGCAATTCTAAACAAAAGGATATTACAAGTTTCCTTCTTTAGTTTTAAAAGCCACGTCAATTCGACTTATAAGCTGTTAGTGGACTTAATAAGCATGACTAATAATGTACTTTCACAATAATACAGAAATGTATTGTAAATGTTACATTTCATCTAATGCTAAAAGTTTTTTTTGAAGTTAGACAAAAGTATTTATAGTGTCAGTCTCAGAGAAAGTGTGAACAACGCAAAATGCAACTATAGATGCATATATATACACACAGAGGCGTACGCAAGGAGGGGAGGAATTACCGGGTTTGAACCTCCCCCCTCCCTTTTTGAACTAAAAAAAAATATTTAGATTTGAATATCTTTTTATCCATTAACTGTTTTTCTATCTCTAATTTTTCACCATCATAGTAACAAAATCTACATTGATATAAGGCATAGTCCTCCTATCCCTCCTTCAATATAATCCCTGTGCTTGGTACTGCGGCATGTTCGAATTATAACAATGCTATCTTTATTATAGAGAGATCTACCGCCTACTACCAACCTTGTAATAAAATGAAGCTGACACAATATGATACTTAACTTCTTGTGAAACGTATTGCAGTGCAGATGCTAAATATTGTGCATTGTCGATTTGGAACTCATTTTAAGAGTGGTATTCATCCTTTTGTTAGTTTGAGTTCTCATTGTGAAACATTCATTTAACTTATTGTGCATTTGATAGGAGCAGCGGCAGCAGCACCAGCAGCAGCAATAGTAATATACAAAATGTAAAATACCGATAATGTAAAAATAAGCCCCCCCCCCTTGACAAAATTCTGCATATATATACTACCTGGCAAAGGTGTATCTCCTACACGACCAACCATTTTTCCACTTGTGCCACCTGTTGAGGTTGCTACAGCAAGATGTCCGTCAGTATCTACAGCAACTGCACCCACTGTTCCCACACCTCTAAAAATAATAGTGAATGATGATGATGATGATGATAATAATAATAATAATAATAATAATAATAATAATAATAAAACAACAACAACAATCGATTGTAATAGATAAGAGTAACCATACTGCCTTCATTATAGATTGTGTTACCAAGATCCACAATCATGCATTCGGTAGAAGCATACATTTGAAAATTGAGTTAGGCCTATAATACCATTCTGCAAAACTTGTTAACGCAGTCTTAAGGTACGTTTTCCTCGGTGCGACTATTGCGATGATCATTCAATGATTATTTCTTTGTATTTTCTAGAGTCGCGGCAGTCGCTCTGAGGAAAACAGCTCCATAGAAAATACAAAGAAATAGTGCTCAACGATTATCGTTGCACGATCATCGTTGAACAATCATCGGAATAGTCGCACCAAAGAAAACGTACCTTTAGCAAACTCTTGATGTCACTGATCACACTAACATATATATTCAAACTGGAAAAATTTGCCTATAAACAATGTTAGCTTTCGTGTTCCAATGAAAGGCATGAGAAGTCACAATGTTTTTTAAACATCTTTCTGCTGTCTCCAGATGCATTAAAACAGCCAACCTGTCATATGACCCGTTTACTTTATAAATTTAGAATTTGCATAATTGTAAAATATTTGCTGTAAGTATTATTACTGTTGCTAATATTGTTGCATTATTGTGGTAACCATTGTGCTAAGCTATTATTGACTAATCACTGTTGGATAGCACAGCAATATTAGTAATACATCAAATAAATAGATACAAATAAATAAAACAAATTATAATACAAGCAGTCAATTTAGGAAATCAAATGAATGTTATACTCGCCAAAGATACTCGAAGTTCACAGATAGAAATCTAACAGAGGGCAATGGATTTTAATGGCAATTAAAGTCCTTAGTAACACTTTCTTAATTAAGAAAAGAAGTAAATCAGGGGACTACAGAATCCCTCATCACACCTATAGCGTGATAAATATTGTACCTCTGTACCTGAATGAGAATGCTCCGGACAAAATTTATCAACTGACTCATCTACATATAAACCAACCAAGATATCAGGTTTATCATCAAAACTCATCAATTTTCTATACCTGTTCGATTTAAACATTTTGGCTGGCTGGCTGATTGAAAAGAAAAAAAAGCGTAGCAATAGCAAGTATTTTATTCTTTTTCAGGTGGAATTTTCCTAATTTCCATTTCATATGTAAGAATAGGTATAATTATTCTCACATATATAACAATTCTGATTTTTATTATTTCCTTAATCTGCAATATGGAATTTCGACCACTTTTTGTTATGGAAGCCTCAGTTATTCTGTTATTCATTTCAGTAGTTTGGTAACCAGTTTTATTAAACATCTTTCTTAAATATCTTCATAGTAAAAATTTATATTTTCTTCGTTGTCTAAAACAGTGATTCCCAAACTTTTAGAAGATGTGACCCACTTTTGGATAAGACATTAGTATGTGAACCCATTATGATATTGATACTCAACCTCATTCGAAATATACAAATACCTATAAAATCGAAAACAACGATAACTTTACTCAAAACAGTAGATACTACCAAAGATTTTAACGTAGCAGTACATACATGACGAGAAATTAGAATATGTAAACCTATTTTGCAATTCTCTTTGACTTCTTAGACTTGCCTACTGTTCTGATATATTTTTCGAACACTTAAATGCTTGAATAGTAGTTTACAAAGCCAGGATGATAATATAATAACAGCCAGAGATGAAATCAACGGAAACTTGATTTCTGGTCAACATTACTTGACAAAAAGAAACTAGATTCCATTCTAGCATATTAAAAAACCCATAGAAAATGTAGCTACGTGCTGTATGATACGACAAAATATATACTGAATTTATTTTTATGGACATGTAATAAGTTTGGACAATTCTAAACAACAGCTTTTTGAGTATTAGTAGAAGAAACACAAAACAATTACATCATCAAATATGGATATTGAATCCGTTTTTAGACAGTTGCATTCAACTGGATGTAATAAAAAATATTTAGGAGGCTTATACAATAAGAATTGTGAAAAAATTGGAAAAAATTTTTATTGTCTTAATTGATAGAGTATACTTTTCTGTATATATTTCCAAATTTTCAGATATATGTTGACAGGGAGGGTGCAACATATGCAGCAGGTGCTTTTTAGTGCAGGACGTAAGTACAAGCATGTCCCAACTTTAGACTCATTTTCCCAATAATTACATTTTCTGATACAAAAAACCAGATATCTCAAGACCGTTTGTCTGATTTCATTAAAATTTTGTACATTTGTCATTTGTAATAATCTCTTAGTTGTTTCAGAATTAGAATAATTCTATGTGCGTATAGGTTTAGTACATATTAAACTAAAACTAAGTAAACTAAAAAAACTCCAAAAGGAAATAACATTTTATTTGGATACCTAGTCATTGTGGTATACCCGGAAACGAGAAAGTCGATAATATTGCAAAACAGGCAACATATTTGCAACCAAGACTTCTTCAAGTGATATCTCTATCTAGTGCTTTTGCTTCAGTAAAGTTTCATTTTATAAACCTATGGATCAACAATTGGCTCTCTTCTGACAAAGGAAAAATTTTAGTCTGTACAAAAGAAACCAAATGACCTGGAAATGTACAAAAACTTGCCCAGACACGTTCAAACATTTTTAACAAGAGCCAGAACAGGTCATAGTGTCACACAATTGTACCTACACCGATTTCACATTTTTGATAATCCTACTTGTCTGTGTCGTAATAATCGCGATGAAGATCTAGAACACATTCTTCTATACTGTCCATCCATAAACCACAAAATAAGTAAATTAAAATCATCAGTACCAGTTGCTGAAGACACAGCTCTGCAATATATATTGACTACACCCCAACTCTGGCTACTAGCAACAGGCATCTATAATGAACACCGATCAAAATACCCCTCATTTCTCATGAAAAACAACAACTGAATATACTACAGTGGACTTTATGTTTTCAGCAAACAGCTGGATACATTAAGAAGATTGATTGATTTGTAATAATCTCTAAAGATTGGATCATAATGGTTAAATCTGAATAAAAAATGACCAATTTTCTAGTAAAAATACATTGAAAAAGAAACAAAAATTTCTTAATACAAATTTCAAAATCTATAAATTTAATATAAAGTCAACTGTGATACTCACTGAGGATCAATCTTTAGATTATGATCTCAGATTTAAGAGAAAAATAGTAAATGGCTATTATTTTCTCAATTTAGGTTAAATCATGTTCTTTTATAAAAGACAATTTTTTTCTTGAAAAAATTCAAACTTTTAAACATATTCATGGTTACTAGATGTATTATATATCAAATTGAATCTAAAATCATGTAGAATAAGTGTGCAAAATTTGAAGAAAATACATGAAGTGGTAGTCAAGTTATTTAATATTTTGTAAAAAGTGCAGTTGCTACTGTGTGAAACCCCTTAAAGAAATAGGTTTTGGATTTTTAGGTTCCCTTAAAGAAAGATTCACTGAAATATGTATGTAGCTACTGACGAAATGTTGAAACTATACTTTTTTTTTTTTTGCAGAGCATAAATCAATTCTGGATCAAAAAAATGCAAGAATATCTTGAGCTTACAAAAGAACTTAGATTTTTTTGTAGTATTTGCAAATTCGTATTTATGAAAATAAGTTTCTACTCTATTATTGCCATAAAAACAAAAGTGAGAAATTCAAAATAATAGAAGTTTGTGAATATAGAATTCGGATGTAAGAAGATACTTTCTTAAAACAAGCACATTTATAGCATTAATTCTTTTTTACTTTATAACTAATTACTAAGACTTTTTTTATGTTCAATCCTGTTAATGCTTCTAAATGTAACATAAATTTATGTTAATAAGGAGATTTCTTTTTTATAAATGGTCTTGCAACCCTCCTCAGTTCTTTACAGGACTCCCACTTTGGGAATCACTGGTCTAAATCATCAATTTCTGGAGCTTTCTCCATTCCAATAACATTAGTTTTCTTTGTGTTCCATCTAAGTTTCCTTTCGATATAACCAATATCATCATCGTCTTGAGCTATAAACACACATCAGTTGGAAAGTGTGGTGAATAGACAGTATTAATATTGTCAGGTACCCCAATATCTTTTTAGGTTGACATTCACAAACACGTTCACCTTATGTATTAATAAAATATACGTTCAATATATATTCACAGTCTGTACATACCCAAGTTCAGATGTTGGAGTTCCATTCCCGCTCTTTATTTGTGCAAGAGACTGTTTAGCAAATTTGGTGACCAAATACCCCACCGGAACATCAGGAATGCCTTGGTCATTGGCAAATTTTTTGGCCCCTTCACCAACCAAAAGCACATGAGGTGTCTTCTCCATTACCAGACGTGCCACATCTACTGGATGGGCTACATTTTTTATAGCACCTACAGCACCTGTTAGTTATCCACAAGAACAAAACTATACAAAAATGAAGTATAGATTGCAATGACTGACATCACTAAAGCAAATATTCTAATAAAATTTGTGATTGTAAATTTCTTGATATATTTTGAAGTTTCTTTTTAAGGGAATAGCATTAAGAATATGTCTCAGTAAGCTCTAACTATTTGAGTAAAAAAGCTCTTCTACATAGTTCTATCACAGTCTAGTATATACAGTCATGAAGCTCAATACGTAGTAAATATGCAAACATTAGATAGTTGCTCACCACTAGGATCGCTAATATCGCCTCATTATAGGCAATGCAAAATAGTACCGTCACAGTCTATTGTTTCTAGCACCCTCAAAACTCAAGCTTCGTGACTGTATATAGTAGACAGTGGTTCTATCTACTGTATGAGGTCATAATCCAAAAACTGTAATTGGTTATTTATGCTAAAAGCATGTATTCCAAATAATTATTGTTACTATAATAATAATAATAATAATAATAATAATAATAATAATAATAATAATAATAATAATAATAATAATATGTATAATTTCAGTGAATGTAATGTCTTATTTCAAATTTTTTGTGTAATTTCAATCAATGTGTAGTTTATTGTAATCTTTGTTATTCCGAACGTTTTCTATAATTTAAATTTATTAATTTCCAATTTTAAGATTTTTATGTAACTTCAACAGTTTGACAATGTCAGAAACTTGTATAAAAGCCTATTAGCCATTACATTCATCTACAAACAATAGTCTTCATTTTAGCTGATTTTTAAAAACAAAATACTGGTTTGTGTGATAATGGGAAGAGGAGGAGGAGAGGGGAGGAGGAGGAGGAGGAGAAGATGAAGCAGAAGCAGAAGCAGAAGAAGAAGAAGAAGAAGAAGAAGAAGAAGAAGAAGAAGAAGAAGAAAAGTTTTGTGCTTGTGCTCGTAACAAATGCTACTTTTTGTTAAAGACTTGTCCTGGTATTCTGTATATGTACCATATTTCATTCTTTAGCAAGTTTTGAATACAACTTAATATGTAGGCCTATATTTAGCTAGTCGAATTTTTCTCCACTGTAGATTTATTGTCCTGGAAACTGTCTCTGATAGAAAACTATCTTGTACTGCAGTGGTGTTCAGGTTAGGTGCAAAGAAATTAATGAAAGCATTCTCTATGTTCATTGTTTGAATTTAGTTTTGTCGAGTAAAAAGGAGGATAGCAATAGAAAAGGGAGTTTTTAGGAAAAGGAGCACCTTCTGCAGACCTTTTGACAAAGAACTAAGTGCTTTATGTGGAGTGTGGTAGAAACATGGACATTACGACGAAGTGAAGAGAAACTACTCGAAGCATTTGAAATGTGGATATGGAGAAGAATGGAGTGTGTGAAATGGACAAACAAAATAATAAATGAAACTGTGCTAGAACGAGTGGGTGAAGAAACAATAACGCTGAAACTGATCAGGAAGAGAAAAAGAAATTGGCTGGGTTACTGGTCAAGAAGAAACTGCCTACTGAAGGATGCACTGAATGTTCAGGGCAGAAGAAGATATCAGATGAAAGACAACAGTAAGATAATATATGGATCATATGCGGAGACGAAAGAGGAAGGCGCAAAGAAGGAAGACTGAAGAATGCTGGGTTTGGACAGAAAACTATGAATGAATGGATGCATATCAATGATAGAAAATGCTGTCAAATTCGACTTCTTTGGTACTACAGTGCAACTGCTCTCCCTGTGAAATATCTACTTCTGTCACTCTTCTATAGAGCGAAAATTAGAATTATTCTTATTATATCACTAGTACCCACGAGGAACGAAAAAAGACAGGGTTGCCAAATTTACTAATGTTGCTGTAAAGAAAATGCCACTTCCTTAATAAATCTAAGCCTTAGAACGGGTAAATATTAATCACCATCTTAAACATAGAAAGGTGCATTTAAAATACGTTCACAATGAAATATGCATATGTACACAAACAAGTATGTATTGACTGTAGAGAAGGGCATAATTGTTAAAGAATATCTCAGCATATTATATGCAATATACATTTTTGCATATGAACCAGACCTATGCTTATGATATTCTATATTAAGTTACTCTTTACAGATTAAATAACATATTATGTGAGAAAGTTCCTAGCAGAAAATCATGCAAGTCAGGAAGCCATAAGATGACATCCTCACTACTCAACTTAGCTTGAACAGCTCTTGAAAAACAGCCAGGCAAAAAATTATTACTGATAAGACTAACAGAATTGTAAGTTTCATTAACCTCTGAATGAGAGTTAAAACCATCTCTGAATTCGCAGAAAAATAAGAAAATTAAATACATCTCTATTTTGGTTAAAATGTAGCAAAGAAATCCAGATAAAAATATGAACTCACCAGTTTTAAGATCTCTCCCTTCCATGACAATTGCATCCATTTCGACTTCACCATCTTCGTTCAAAACAGACCCATATCCTTAAAAAAGTAATAAAGTAAAAGTTATTAACGTCAACTGTTAAAATAAACAATCATGCACCCAAAATACATAATACGAGTATACCGAGTAGTAGCAATCTGAAATTATTTACAAGTGATAGTTGAATAAGAGTACTTGTGAGAATAAATTTATAAGTGTGTAGTGTAGTGTTCAGATCATTAAATGCAGTAGCAGCACTTATGCTAGTGTGCAAGAATAAATCCTTTATATTACCAACCAATTTATATCAAGAAATGATAAAAAGAAGTAAGATTGTATAATTTCTGTATTACATGAGGGTGTGTCATTTAAGAGGGCGAAATTCAATTTTTTAAATTTCTACAATCATGGGTTTTAAAAATATGTGTTTGAGTATGAGGAATTCAAATGTGCTATTATTTTTTTTATACTGGACAATATTCAGCTTGGTAAATTTACATTCCATTAAAGATCACTTAATTGGCTCTCAGTGAAAAAAATAAAAGTTTAATTTACCTGCAGAAACCAATAATAATAATAATAATAATAATAATAATAATAATAATAATAATAATAATAATATTAATAATAATAATAATAACAAAGATTAACATTTTATTTTTGAACATAAATCGTATCATTATATAAGTAAACATTATCCTTAAACAATACTTAAAAGTAAATACAATAAACTTTATAATCCAGCCTTTGAAAATGGCAAAAAAATATTTAAACATTTAATAATTAGTTTTTGTATATAAATATATCCTTATCATATCATAGTTACTAATTATCCTACAAATTATATTGGAAAGTAATTATTACGGTCAATAACCACAGACTCATCAACAATGGGTATTCCACTCAACACAGCAACACAGTAGTCGTTATTGCATTCCACAGCACAACAATGTACTTCTAAGTTCAATTAATGTTCACAAAGCACTATTTACAAAACAAAACTGTCAATTCTCGGAACACAGTTCATTCACCTTGGCTAGTTCTCCTAGCTCACTCATTCAAGTTCACGGTACATCGAACCCCAAGCCTTCCAGATAACAGTTCACTGCACTTCGAACCAAAGACTTTCAGATGCAGTTCACTGCACTTCGAACCCAAGACTTCCGGATACACCACACTCGCCTGGATGCTGCCACAGTTACTCAAGTTCACTGCACCTCGAACTCAGATCCACTCCGCTAACTAGCTTTCTCGCAGCTATCTAACTAAACTTCGAAGGCTACTCGCACTTTTATTTACTAAATCACACGTTCTCGAACCTTTGATCTTCGGGAACAATCTCTTTCCAGAAGTTTCCCCTTACGTCCGTCCCCTCCACTCTGCACCGGGCCCATAGCTCCCCCTTGCCGCGCCGTGCTTCAGCATCCGCCAAAGCCCGAGCCCCCACGTCCCGCGAGTAGACTTCCGAGGCAATGAGAATCTTCCACATGGTTGCCACAATATCTATTGCACTTCCCCATCATAATACCCTATCAATCCAATAGTTTGATGTTCTTCATGAACTAAATGAAACTATGGACTGAGACAGTTGATAGCTCATCAAGCTTTGGAAAGTGTTTTCCAAAGATGAGAGCAGTCACATAACAGATGAGCTACAGACTCATCTCCCTGTGAACAATGAATATGAGATGGGTTAATTTTACATCCCATCCTGTGCAGATTCTTATTGAGGACACAATGTCCTGCAAGGAATCCGACTGTCTAGGAGAGCTGTTTCTTGCTCAGTTTTAACAAGTCAGATATCAATGATGAATTCCACTATCAGTCTTAAGTTGTTCAGTGATTTTGAATTTCAGACCATGTATTGCAACCCTTATGCGACAAAACCTGTTCGCTGTTATTAACCACATTAAATGGCTCACTGAACCCATTTCAAGAAGGACCAGGAACGTAGGAATTTTCCCTTTCCTTATGGTCTGTATGATCCAATACCCATATGCTTGATCATTAGATTCTTTATAATACTGTCACTCAATGGTAATAAGAGGTTCTACAATTGAGAGTTTGAAGAATGAAGCATTAATTTCAGATTCTGTTGCACTGTCTAGCATCTTGCCAATATCATCTGTCCATCTGTCATTTGACAAAATCTTCACATCAAGTGTTGCAGAGGTAACTCGATATTGGTTGCTGGGTAGTTTTGGACAACCTGATGTATGTATGTGTATGTATTTATTCACACTGCAATGGGTATATACCCGGTGGCAGTGGTAACTAATTACACTCAATAATGACAATAATAAACACAATTAATAAAAAAATACAATTAATAATAATACTAATAATTAATACTAGCAATAATTAATAATAATAATAATAATAATAATAATAATAATAATAATAATAATAATAATGACAGGGAACATCCTAAGTTAAAATAACATTTAAAGTAAATCTAATTTGTACTTTAAACCTAAGTTCGAACTAAAACCCACGAGTATGATATGTTCATACCTGCACAAGTACCTTTCAACACTACACTCATTTCGCTGTCAACTCACTCACTGCACTGGAACTACGACACATTTCACTGATTCTATCCTGATTTCACTAACACTTCAAAAACATTTCACTGTTCAAATACTTTGCACTGCCACTATAAACTATAAAGCTTCACTGACAGGAACACGTTTCACTTACACAACACACTTCACTGACACAACATAATTCTTCACTGATAGTACACTTCAATAACAAAATATCAATTACACCCTTTAAATACTGCGTATAATTATCGTCTATTAGGAAAGTCCTTAAGCCTATTTTTAAATACATTTTTGGTTGTTGGTAAAGCCTTTAGTAAGTCTGCAGGTAAAGCATTCCAGTCCCTGATAGTACGATTGAGAAAAGAAAACTTTCCAGTGTCCGTCCTCTGTCTTCTTTCCCTCAATTTATAAGAGTGGTTATTCCTTGAAGAGTAATTTGGCGGCTGCAACCTATTTTTTATTTCTCTCCAGGCAGGCTCACCTCTGTATGTTTTGAACAGTGCGCATAATCGAATTCGCGTTCTCCTGTCCGTGAGTGTGTCCCATTTTGATGGTGAATTTTTCCGACAACACTTGAGAGCCCATTTTTTAATCTTTTCCATATGTTAAATGTTATGTTTTATTTAATGACGCTCGCAACTGCAGAGGTTATATCAGCGTCGCCGGATGTGCTGGAATTTTGTCCCGCAGGAGTCTTAATATGTTCTAGTCTGTAAGGATCCCAACATGCAGCACCATATTCCATTACTGGACATACTAGTGATTTATATGCAATCGTCCACGGTTAGCGCATCTAGCTGCGAAACCAGGTGGCCCGGGTTCGATTCCCGGTCGGGGCAAGTTACCTGGTTGAGGTTTTTCCGGGGTTTTCCCTCAACCCAATATGAGCAAATGGTGGGTAACTTTCGGTGTTGGACCCCGGACTCATTTCACCGGCATTATCACCTTCATCTCATTCAGACGCTAAATAACCTAAGATGTTGATAAAGCGTCGTAAAATAACCTACTAAAATTAAAAAAAATATATGCAATCTCTTTGGATTTATCAGAGCCTTTTCTTAGTACCCTCATCACAAAGTGTAACGCTCTCCTTGCTTTTCCCGCTGTGTCTGCAACGTGTTCCCCCCAGCCGAGATCGCTAAATGTTATTCCGAGGTAATTACATTTGTTAATTTCCGGAATGGTTTCACCCCCTAACGTATACGATGCGACTGTTTTATTTCTTTTCCTTGTAAAGCTGATGGCTTTGCTCTTTAGAGAATTTATTTTCATTTTGTTGGCTATTGCCCAATCATTTATTCTATTTAGGTCAGTCTGAAGAAGGATGACTGATGACTTTGTTCTCTTAGTAGTAGCTCGTATCTCAGGATATCTCGCAGAGTTGGGAGCTCAGAGGGAAGTAACTCATCACTTTGATCTCTAAGTAGTAGTCCCCAGTCTTGATCTTTTTTTAGATGCCACTGTAGCATTGACAGAAGTAATTTCTTAAAAATGATGGAAATTATTCAACATATAAAACCAAGTAAGAAAAATTATATTATTATAAAATAGATCTGCAAGTACTTGGTAATCAGTTTCAATGATTTTTAGGCAATTTCACACTTTTTTTTTCATAAGGAGTTTTAAATAGCAGTAATTATAAATTATTGGAAATTTGATAAGTAAAAAAATATTTTTCATGCAGTTATATTACCGAGCAAGACCATATAATATTGAAAAAATCAAAATAGTTTTTGAATACCCATGTCAAGTCACAACTTTTTAGCACCCTACATTTAGAACTTAAAAGTTTAAAAAATAGATATGCCCTAGTATTACATAAAACAAAATGGAATTCGACTAATTATAGCCTAATTTATATTTTTGTGTCGGGTGTATTTTCAGAGTAAAACTAAACTTCGATCCCTAATTAATAAGGTTTCTGGATACAATTTCACATTACAAAGATGATGAAATATTGATACTCTCAATTCTTTGATGCTACCAAAACTTTAAAGAACTAATAATAATAATAATAATAATAATAATAATAATAATAATAATAATAATAATAATAATAATAATAATAATAATAACAATAATAATAATACAGAATAAGTCAAATCTAAGGGACAAGCACTCCTGCAGTTTTTCTACACTGCAGTCTGGCAGGAAGAAACATTCTTGTCATCTCATGGCACTGCAATCCGTCCGATGTTCATATATATATATATATATATATACACAACATAATGGAGGACATTTTGAGTAACTGCTCTGTAATTTAGGAAAGATTCTCTCCATTTCCTTAAATAAGTAATTCACAGTTACAGAAAAGATAGATCACTTGCCAGACTGTAGTGCTGAGAGTCGAAAAGAACATTATCTGTGAGAGACGATCTGCTTGCCAGAGAGTAGTGCTGGTTCCTTGGGTATGACTTGGCCTATGTAACAAATATAGTCTAGATATTTTCTATACTTACACATTGGAATCAAGTCAGTAATTATTACAACTGTTAATGGAATCTGATTTAATTTCAAAACAGATTGAATCTGTAAACCCAACCACCACAAACAGTCTTTTCAGAAAGATTGTTATAATTCCATCTCTATTAATAATACAGTAGGGTGATCCACGAAAATTGTGCCATACTCTAGGACCTGATTCCTGACATCATTGAACAGTTTTGGATAAAATCACAGTTCTTCCTTCCATAACACGCATCCTTCTGAACTTCTGTCTGGACGTCTGGAGCTGTGTGTGTTACAGTACAGCTGATACCAACGACACAAAATCTCGTGACATCAGGGGTCAAGGTTACAGATAATGTAGCACTGGTACAAGATATCTACCTAGCATCTGAACAACAGAAGTTACGGAATCCGGTGAGCGCAGTTCATAGTCAGGCGACTTCTTTGAAAACCGAGTTTAATACAGATTTTTCAGGTGAGTAATAATATGAATGTTCTTTAATGAATTTATAATACACTCAGTAGCATTCTCGTAAATAATTTAAATGCTTAAACTTTCATAATTTTCATGTTTATGACATTCAGGAGGGTATAACTCACTTAATTTTTAAAATTATGACATATGTTTATATGAGTTGCCTAGAATGAAACTGCACTTTCTCCAATTATAAAATATGGAATAAAGGTATGTTTTAGTGCAGAATTTTTCTGGGAATGTGATAAACTACTCGTTTGAAGTCAAACTGGAATTTATATGCATTAAATTTAGTAGTAAAATCACCATGTGGAGTCTAACTGCACTAGTTTTTGGTCTTTTCTGACAAATCAGATTTTTGGATAAAGTGCAGCTTGATTTTAGATGACTCATATGAGCTTTTTTCATCACAATGATGTTAGAAATCAGATCCTAGAGTATGGTACAATTTTCGTGTATAAACTAAAAATTTACCAGCATTAAATGCTTCATCATCCTCCATAACTTGAACAGCTGCCTGCACAGCATCAATAACCGAGCCTCCACTTGTAAGAACTGCATATCCCTTCTTGGCTGCTCTGCACACACCATCTATTTTCTGCTGCACTCTATTATCAGGAATGTCTCCTGCACCACCATGAACTAACATTACCGGTTGTACCATTTCTGAAACACATGCAATGAAGTAAATTTATGGCATGTAAGTGAAATAAGCAAACATTATTCAAGAATTATGCCTAGCCATTGATAAACCATCAGATTTGTATAAGACTGAACGTTCCTTTTGATGCACGATACTATTTCAGAATTATTATGAAAGCATGAGGTGGCACTTGACATAAAATCCTCAGTAATCAAAGTAGGGAGAATTAAGTAAGTATAATGATGCTCTACCTTGATATATTTCACTTTCAAGTGGCTTCACATTCCTTTACGCTATCTACGCTATCATGTTTTAAACTTTTACAAAATCACTTCAAGTTCATTTTTCAAACGCACAAGGTCAAAATATAAGCTTTAAGGTTCTTGAAGTTCGGAAAATACACCAATAGGAAAGTTTTCATCATAACTGTCAAAATTCTTACAAATGTTTCTGAGATTCAAATATTAACTTAGTTTGTAAGCCATAACGCTATCCAGACTTAACAAAATATTCTTGAATACATGACATGAATATCTTCATCATCACAGTTTCTCCTTTTAGACCTTGGCTCTTCTCCCTCTTTCAGATCATCAGTGATTACAAAAAAAAAAATACCTTTTGTACGGATTCTTATTTTTCTGCTTCTGTTCACTTTGCACTTAATGATTCGGAGTAGGCCTTCCAATCTTTACCATTACAAGTTTGTCTTCGTACTTGAACTAGGAAAAGGGATTATCCAGTTGACTGTTTCACTCTGTATGATTCAGACATTGGATATTTATCTAAGAAGAATCTAGCTCCACACACTATTAAACAAAAATATTACAAATACATTGCCTGACTGCCACTATAATAAAGGTAAAGGTATCCCTGTAACATGCCATGAAGGCACTTGGGGAGCATGGAGGTAGAGCCCCATGCTTTCCATGACCTCGGCACTAGAATGAGGTGGTGTGGTCGGCACCACGCTCTGACCGCCTTTTACCCCCGGAAAAGACCCGGTACTCAATTTTATAGGAGGCTGAGTGAACCTCAGGGCCGTTCTGAAAGTTTGGCAACGAGAAAAAATCCTGTCACCACCTGGGATCCAACCCCGGACCTTCCGGCACTATAATAAAACATTAACTAATTATAGAAAGAAAACTGCACATGCTTCAACACATGCAACAACAGGTTGTACTTACACACATCACAACAATAACATGTGATTCGGGCTTCTGTTTGGGTACAACCTGTACAGAGTAATAAAGATGGGTAAAAAATAACACAACAGTTATTTTGGAACTGTTCTGGTCTTGGAACTGTTGCAAAAATGAACAGTAGGTTGGAACCTACTGTTCTGACTTCGAGCTGCTCACTTGTCCAGCTGTTGCAGTACTGCGTTGCGCAAGACATATTCTGACTGCGAGACAACAGAGAAAAGTTGGAACCAATGACAGCTCTGGCTACACTGTTTTCATTGTTACTTGGAACTCGCACGTGGATGGGGAAGCATGGTAATTGAATTTTTAATTTTATTGGGTTATTTTACGACGCTGTATCAACATCTAGGTTATTTAGCGTCTGAATGAACAGTAATATCACTTGCCAGTGAAATGAGTCCGGGGTCCAGCACCGAAAGTTACCCAGCATTTGCTCGTATTGGGTTGAGGGAAAACCCCGGAAAAAACCTCAACCAGGTAACTTGTCCCGACCGGGATTCGAACCCGGGCCACCTTGTTTTGCGGCCAGACACGCTGACTGTTACTCCACAGGTGTGGACATGGTAACTGAAATCCTTTCAGTGTGATCATGAGCAATGACACTAATGACACAGAGCAAGGTGCGATACAAATTTTAAATTATTACATGGTACAGATGCGTTTCTAACATTTCAGGTATCACTACTGCTGATATATGAATTTGTAGTTATATATTTTTATTATTTATTTAATTATAATGTAATTATTATAAGTAAGCGTTAAGAAAAGTAAAAATAAAAATGAATGATTTTAGTTTTTTTTTTTTACAACGCAACACGGAGAACAAAAATTACATACTACACATCTTAAATATCATGTTAAATTTTTGAGTTGGTTATCATGTCTTTATGACTTTAGTACCGCTACCAAAACTAAGTGTTGCATTCTGACCTTATATTCAACAGCTGTTAATCTACTAAACATGAAGCTTCTGTCCACATACATAGCATGTTTCCAAAACCGATTGGAATGTGCATTGGAATCTATTGAAAAGCATGTGTGCTATGTCATGCAGATAACGTATTTTAAGAGGAGTTCGAGCGATGAGTGCTCCAACGCTATGTACAAGCTGCTGGGGAAGAGGGAGGGTATTTTATTAATGTACCGCTCTTTTGAATGACTCCTCAAAAGGAGCGAGAGTCAAAGAGATAGGACACATCAATGAACGATTCCGACTCATAACTGTTATTTGGAACATAGTATTTTTCCGGAACCAGAACAGTCGGAACTGTTCCAGGAAAAGAACAACTTCGCCCATCATTACAGAGTAATGGATTACGTGAATATTATGTTTATAGCTGCATCCACACTGTGTCAAATATCTTTGTTATGAAATAATAAAATACAATATTGTTCATTTTTCATTGCGCACTTTAGCTCAAATTTTTAAAACTATAATTATTTCACATAAATATTTCAGATTTCTCTGTAGTATCACAGTCCACAATCGTTCCGTATGCTCGAAGAGACTCAAAGGAGTCTGGAGGCGGTCAGGTTGAGGCCGCGATTTGAGAAACCGAAGCTTTGACCTACTAATCCCTGCTCTCTCCATCCCTGCTGCACGAATCCTTTTTGTTGAAAGAGCCGCAATACAACCATCCAAAGCCTTCTTCTTGGAACTGAACATAATCTACTATCTACATTGCGCGCGAAATTTATAAAGTTGTTGCAGATGAAAAGTGTATATAAAGTTATAAATTATAAATAATTATGGTTCTCCCTTACTCTTCATTTGGACGTGGGCTTCCATGACAGCCTTGATAACCCACAATATATGTCACTGTTCACTGTGTATATATCTGTAGGTCTACATCTATAAATAGGAAATCAATTATTATTTTGGTAAACTCCACGGAAATGAAATTTGTTCTGACTGGGAGGTATATATAAAATTTATATTAATATTAACCTGAACTTGCAGGCTGTGCTGTATTTTCTTGAAATCCAGGTAGATTCAGGACTGGAACAGCATCTGCAGTTAATCGGGACACTTTGGAAGTACTTTTAATCATTTCTTGTGGAAAATGTAAACTGCATACCCTATACATTGAGCCATTTATATCCTTCACATTCCTAAATAAGTATTCACAGTCACAGGCCTTAATCCATATTTTGCACCTGGAAAAAAAAAAAAGTAGGCAAATTGATAGAAGACTGTATATGTACTTATGTCGGTTTTGCTTTATGTAATACCGAAAATTCTGTTTATTTCTGTTCACTTTTTCTAGAGAATTTCCAAGACAAGCTGCATCTTTAATTTGTGCTGCAAATTATCGACTGATTCTCAACAAAGAATGCATGCACCCTGGATCAAATAACAGAAAACAGAAAATGCTTCTGAAGTCTTTGGTTCAGGACAAATTATTTAAATGTAATGAAAATAAGTTATTTCTTGAATATGTGCCTTGGACTAGAACAAAAATTAACAGAATTTTCTCTAGGCTTACTGGTGTTACTTACAGCAAAACCAAAATATGTACGTGAACACATCTCCTATCAGTTTACCAAAAATATATTTACTTTTGTTCTGAGTGAATGAGAAGTTCGAATTTTTTTACAGTGGAATAACTTAACTTCTAAACAAGACATAGTGAAAATGTGGGAAGAATACACAGCAGATTGTATGAAAAAGATCCCAGCATTAATGTACAACAGAACACTGAACTACATGAGGATGAACCTCTAATCTTAAAAGAAGAAGTGTTATGGAATATAAAGCAAACAGATAATGGAAAGCCACCAGGGACAGATGATATCCCCATAGAGTTAATCAACAATGCTGATGAAGAGATTATAAAGATAATCTTGGAACTTTGCAACTTTACATGGAAAATGAAAGAATGGCCAGTTGACTGGATATATAGGCTATACATCACTGCTCAAGAAAGTAGATATCCAAGAATACAACAATAGCTCTTATCTCACATGTTAGCAAGATCATGCTTAAAATAACAAAAAAAAAAGACTTAAAAGCTATTTGGAAATAGAACCATCACTAGAAAAGCAGGTTTTAGAAAGTGAAGAGAAACCAGGGACCATATCGCAAACTTAAGATGGATTTTGGAGGAAACAAGGGACTTTCAACAGAGTATATACTTATATCTTTTTGGATTACTCTAAAGCATTTGCCTGTGTCGATCACAATCTACTATGGACAATTTTACTACAGATGGGAATACCAACACATTTAGTGATTCTGATAAAAGTGCTTTATACAGAGCAGGAGGCAAAATTTTTTACGTAATTATATTGGCAACACTGCTTTCCACTGCCTTGTGGAAGAGTACAGGCTATAATCACAAAGGGCTGCTTAGTATTTTATTACATGTTGAAGTTAACCTTAACCAAAGTGTGTGGTATTAATAATTAAAATATTAGTTATTGAAGATGAGTGACAGTAAAATAAGTAAAAGTAATATAGAAGTTGTAGACATCAAGGCTCAGTTTATAGACATTGATCCTGCGGAGGAAAATAATACCCCACAAAATCCCAACTTGAAATGAGGTTGCAAGGAGACCAGTGTTTCTCATATGAAGAAACTACGTCCGGAAACCTGGAAAAGAAATGTCGAGAAGAAAAATAGGTAAGGAAATATTATGTTAACATAATAAGAGAGACAGTGTATCAGACTAAATTTTGCCTAATACTGTTATGGATAAGCATAAGCGGGCAACATAACTTATACAAACTTCGATTTTCTGTTTGTCAGATACTGTTCCAAAGATTCCCGAAAATGCCGACCTGTTCACACAAAGAAAAGAGCTTCCGCTGTAAAGAACTGTCTTCTCAAGACGTCCAAAGAATTCATGAAACTTACTTCAAGAAAAAATTATTACTTGCACAAAATACTTTCTTCTTGTGACACATCCAAGTTGCAATGCCAAAACAAAGCACTGACGATAGTAAAAGAAAATTCAGCATGCAATACATTTTGCCAAAAAGAAGAGAAGGTGTTACCGAAAACATACCAGTCTGCCAAGGAACTTTTATGTCAATACTTCGAGTGGGAAGAGATATGCTGCAACGTTTGTGTTAGAAGATTCTGAAAAGTCCAGAAACCCCGCCCAAAAAGAGAGGAGACTGCATATCCGAAAAATTTGCGGAGAAAAAAGAAAGAGTAAAAAGCCACATAGGCAAATTCATCTCACTCAAAGCCCATCACTCAAGAGCTAAGAACCATGAATGGCAGTACCCTAACTCAGATCTTACCACTGCAAAGATGCATGAGATATTCAATAAAGAATACCCACAAACTCTGGTTTAATATGAGTACTGCAGAAGAATTTTCTGTAAATATTTTAATATAGGTTTCGGCGCACCCAGTATCGACGCCTGCTCCAACATGTGCCAGTCTTAGGTAAAGAATCGAGGCTGCAATGACTGAAGAAGAGATGGAAACAAGACTTCAGCTTGTGGCACACAAAAAGAGAGCAGACGTGTTCTACAAAGTTTGAAAGAAGATGCAGAAGATACATTCACGTTCAGCTATGATTGCCAGAAAAACCTTGTGCTACCTAAAGTTCTGGATCAAGCTGCCTATTACCTACATTAAATGTACCTGCACAACTTCACAGTGTGTCAAGGAAATTCGCACTGTTCCCAAACTCCAGAAAACGTGGCTAGAAACTGATTTTGCCAAAGCATCAAACCAAACAGCTTCCGCCATTCATCAAAACCTATCCCAGCAAGCATATTTTGAAGGCATAACGAAGATACACTTGTTTGCAGATGGGTGCAGGGGGTTGGGGGGGGGGGAAATAAAAACAAGACTGTAATAGGCATGTTGATGCACTAGTTTCTGAACAAGACTCCCACTACAATTAAAGATTGAAATGTGGTTTCCTATTGTGGGCCACTCTTTCATACCTCCCAATAGGGTATTTGGAAATTTAGAGCGAGAGTTCCGGAAAATTGACGTGGTTGAGAAGCCAGAAATCTACATGGACATCATGAAAAGCACGCGATCGTCATCTGCGTGGGAGGGGAGATTGCCCTTTTCGAGACTGGAAGACAAAAGAACCAGGGAACTGGCATTTTAAGTTCCTAAGGTAAAAAAACATCATCACCAAAACCAAGAACAATGCATGCCTAGTACAGGGGGAACCTTTCTGTAACTTCTAATGCAGGGAGCTCAAATCTTTAAACAAAAGAGTTTCAAGAACCAGAACCTACCAACGCTTGTCGCAAAGGTGTCGCACTGAAATCGAAGGCCGAAGATGTCAAAACACTGTTGAAGAAACACTATGGAGATCAATGGAGAAGACTCTAAAAACCTGATCTTTTTCTCGGATATCCTCAAAGAACAAGAATGCCTGGGAGTTGCAGATGACACCAATAATGCCGATGCTCGATTTGAGCTGTTAGACGAAACATTTCGTAAATGCTGTAATAAATTATTGGTAACAAATGCGTAAACTTCTTAAGTTTCGCATCTCTGAGGAATGTATTTTTATCTTATCTGTATTTTTCAACAAAGTGAATAAAAATAAAATATACCAAAACATTTTAATTGCTTTTTATCATAATTATTACATTTTAATAGAAATGTCCCTGTGAGAAGATACAAGCTTTAGGTTGTAATTATTGCGAACATATTAATTTAGCAGGTTATGAAAGTTTAGAATGCATTTGACATGTTTTGCAAGTGGGTACGTTTTCAAGATATCAGAAAGTCAACTAGCAAAACCTGTCTAATTTGTGTTACACTTGCAAAACCTGTTAAGTGTAAACTAAAATATAAAAATTAAACAAAACTGTTTAAGTGAGATTATACAGATTTTAACTGTCAACTCAGGTATTTTTAGAGCATTTCCAAAAACAATATCATTGGTGGGCATTATAAGACTCTGCCGTAAAATGTTTTCGCCAATTTCTGTTGTTTCATTTAAGATGTATTTAACCAGTAGCGAAGCATGACACAATTTTTGGCTAAGCCGGGGTTCAGAAATAGTGATGTAGGCCGTGCTTTACGTCGCTAAAAGGTAAACGGAATGAGGAAATGCTCTTGTTTTTAATTAACTAAATTCTAAATTGATCTTGTCCCTTCTTCGAAAATGTTTGGGAAAGTTCAGCTTACCCTGCCTACCCTGACACTTCGCCACTGCATTTAACAGGTTTTGCAAGTGGGTAACTCACTAGAACAAGCAGGTTTTAGAAAGGGAAGAGGAACCAGAGACCATATCGCAAACTTAAGATGGATTCTGGAGAAATCAAGGAACTTTCAACAGAGTATATACTTAAGTTTTTTTGGATTACTTCAAAGCATTTGTCAGTGTTGATCACAATCTACTGTGAACAATTTTACTGCAGATGGGAATACCATACCAACACATTTAATGATTCTGATAAAAGCGCTTTATACAGATCAGGAGGCAAGAGTTCGACTAAGGAAGGAGAATCAGAGTGGTTTCCTGTTAAGAAAGGAGTTAGGCAAGAGTGCATCCTCTCTTCTAGTTTGTTCAACCTATAAATGGAATACGTGATAAGAGCCGCTGAGCTGGATGAAATCAATGTAGACATAAGGATTGGTAGTCGCAGAATCAATGTCATCAGATAGGCTGACGATACCACACTCATTGCAGGAAGTAAGGAAAAGCTAGGAAAATTAATAACAAGAGTGTCAGAGAACAGCAACAAAGCAGGACTCAAGCTAAACGTCAAGAAGACTTCTACAGGACAGGATACATTGATAAAAATAAATAGTGACGATTTGAAAGTTGTGAATAAAATTAATTTTCTGGGCGTAACAATATCAAAAGTAAACAGTAGCACGGAAGAAATAAAAAAAAAAACGAATAATTCTAGGAAAAGCAGCAATGAAAAAATGTAGTAAATTTATAAATGATTCAAAATATCAATTAGAACCAAAATGAAGCTAATCCAAGCAATGATCTTTCCAATAGTATTGTATGGGTGCGAAAGATGGACACTAAAATTGCAGATAAGAGAAAAATAGATGCTTTTGAGATGTGGTCAAGGAGGAGGATGATAAAAGTAACATGGGTTGACAGAAGAACAAACACATCTATTCTGAAGGAAATTAAACCTCGTTGCTCTCTGGAAGCTACAGCCACAAAGCTCAAGCTGTCATATTTCGAACACATAGTGAGAAGATTGTTAGCGATAGAGAAGGACATCATGTTAGGAATAGTTGAAGGAAAAAGAGGAAGGGAAAGGAGGAGGAGATGGTCAACCTCTCATTGACAGAGATAATGAACCTGGCTCGAGATAGAATCCAATGGAGGAAGATAATCAAGAATGCGACAACCACAAGAAAAAGACAATTCGAGCTGTTAAGAAGGCTGGCTACCAACTGCCGTGTATATCCAGTGTGGAACATCAAGGATTGCTAATGGTCTATGTACTACTACTAACTTACTGGGATAAATGATCATCTCTTATTATTGGTACCCACCTATTCATGTCCTTTGGAAATCGAAATAAACTTACATTTTTGCTTAGGTTTCTTTTATTATTGCAACAAAATTTCACTGCACAAATGCCACCTCGACTTGTTAATTTTTCTGTTTTCACTTTATTTGGAATGGCTATCTTACCACTTAAGAAACGAGAGGCTGGCGCCAGTTTCATGGAGGCTGTGAGATGGCAGTGAGCAGGCTGTGAGATGACACATAAGGTTAGAGATGAATGAGTAATTATGTAGTCCAAATTTAATAAATTTCATTACATGCTAAAACAGGTTAAAATAGTACCAACACATCCATCAGTCAGCGACTTGAACTTGGATGTCAATGAGTGAATATTTCAGAATATTTACACAAGGCAGTAATAATATAATTACGGTTATGTTGCCATTTCTTTCAATTTGATAAAAAAAAAAAGTAATAAATGTTCTCCAGCGAGTTAAGAGAGAGATTATAGAGTGGTCATTGTGTTGCCATGTTTGAAGTAAATTGAAAGAGCGTCCACTATTAAAATAAGCGCCCAAAATAAAGTGGGCATGACAATAAGTAAGGTTGGAGTCGAGAAGTTGTCAAAATTTCGTTTGCATCAGGCCCGTAACACATTTGAAGAGTTTTTGCTAGCGAGAAATGTGTTGCAAGAAAGAGGCGAAGTGCCTGCGTCCACACACTTAGCGAGTTCTCGCTATCACAGATCACACCTCGCTATGATCATCTATGCACTGTCTTCATGCAGAGAGCATTTTTCTGATTATAGTAATCACTCGTTGGGGGAAATATTAAGAGGTTATATACATACGCATATTGTTGTACTTCACAAATTACAGTATGTACAAAAGCTACTATATTGTATCTGAATCTTCAGATGATGAAGAAATGGAATCAAATGAATATATTTTAATGAAAAGAAAATGTAGGCCTAAAATTAAAGCCAGAAAAACCTGGATAAGGAATCACATTCTATCTCACGAAGAGAAGGGCGAGTTTTGGTAATTGATTTCGGGTTTGATGATACGTTTAGGCATTATTTCAGACAAAATAGACCATAGTTTTTTTCCAATTCATGATACGATAAGGGATTCTATCAAGAACCAATGGACAAAGCTTCGCAAACCCATTTGCACAGAAGAAAGACTAGCCACTTGTTTAAGGTGAGAACATTTCATTAAAAGTTAATTGGAATACAATATTATTTCCATTTCTCTCCCTCCACTCATACACACAACAAAAAACATATCTTCTGAAAATGTCTTATTCAATGTCTGAGTTTAAATATTCAACTCCCTCATATTCATCTCTCCCATTCTCCTGCTGCTCTTCCTCCTCCTCCCTCATGACTCTTTCTTCTGTTTCTTGTACAACAAGGAATACTTTCCGCTGTGTCTCAACTTGATATTTTTTTGGTAATCACTTTATTGTCTCGCTCATTGCTTTAAAAAACAAGTCAATCGGGTCTTCTTTCGTACATAACATGTTTAGTCTTTCCTGTCTTCTACTTTCTCTGTCAACTGCTGTCTTCTGTAGAAAACTTAATATAGTCTTGCTTGAGTTCGGGGTTTCAAATTCTGAATTCGATCCTTCGTCATCAAAATTTGTGGCTGAAGATTCATGTGACATGGACGGATCCAAGTAATTTGTACTTCTTCTGTACTTCTGTTCCTCATGACCGGTAGAAGAAACTGAAACTGATTTTCATATCTCCACTTTTTCTGCGGTTGCGATCTCTGACCACTCTGTGTGATTTTTCATTTCAATGCATCTTGGTAACAGTCTCTATGCTTTTTCCATGACTCTTTGGCATCTGAAACAAACAGTAACTGTGAACACAATAACTTACAGGTTTAAACCAATACTTACGATTTGGTGACAGGGTGTGAAACTAGACATCTTTCTTTTATTTTTTGTGCGAATAACAGAATAACATATAATAGTGAATTCACAGTTAACAATTTGCATTGCCGTAATTAATGTGTTTCAGATATTTATCAACGGGAATGACTTTCAGAACACTTTCCCAGAGCTACAGAATTGGAGAAAGCACTGTTGCCGTTATTGTCAAAGAAGTGTGTGAGGCGCTATGGCAGAAACTGCAACTAGTTTATCTCCCTAAACCAAACAAGAAAATATGGCTGGAAAAAGCAGAAGAATTCATGGAACTATGGCAGTTTCCATACTGTATAGGAAACATCGACGGAAAACATGTCGTCATCTGGGAACCAGTGAACAGCGGCTCTCATTTTTTTAATTATAAAAAACAGTTTTCTGTTGTTCTATTGGCACTTGTAGACGCCAAAAACAAATTTTTTGTGATTGACGTTGGTTCTTGTGGAAGGTTCAGTGATGGCAACATTCTTACAAACTCCGCTTTTGGAAGAGCATTAAGAAACCAACAATTAGATCTGCCCCCACCATCCCTTGTAGCTGGAGCATATGAACTCCCTTATGTTATTGTGGGGGATGCAGCATTTCCATTGATGGTAAATTTAATGAAGCCATTCCCAAAACCTCAACTAAACGACATGCAGAAAAAAATATTCAATTATCGGCTTTCTAGAGCTCGGCGACTTGTAGAAAGCGCTTTTGGTATACTTTCCACTAGGTGGAGGGTGTTCCTAAAGCCATTCGAAATAGGAGTTGAAAATGTGGATAAGGTAGTGAAGGCTACTGTGGTATTTCACAATTACCTTAGAAGTCAGAAAAGCCGTGGTTCAGTGAAGCAGGAACTAAGTTACTTCGCCGAAAATGAAGGTCAGATTGAGCCCCAGAATCAGCTGCTTCCTTTACATCTAGTAAGCTCAAATGCGACGAGGCAAGCCTTCCTAATACGAGAAATATTTCTCCATTATTTCAGTTTGTCTGAAGGAGGTGTTCCTTGGCAAAATGATGCCATAAGAAAGGGCGTTTTTGAAGTTCATTGATCCTAGGAGTGCATCAAGGAAGTGCGTGTTTGTTCGTTTTGATGCTATACAATAACTGTCTTAATAATTTTATGAATCAGTGTCATGTTATAAAATACCATATAACATGTGAGCTTCATTTATCATACTGAGTAACTGTTACGTTGTGGGTTACGTATTTATTTTCCAGAACACACATATAAAATGTGTTTTTTAAACTGGTAGTTAACGTAACTTTCAATTATAATATGGGTAATAACTCTATGCTATGTTTTGATTAAAATTATATCTATATATTACGTAAACTGGTAATATATATAGATATAATTTCAAATGTTATAATTAATACTATTAAAGTTCATTAAAATAAAATGTAGGCCTACTGATTTTCAGGTCATCTGACATTTGTCTCCATATTTCGTCTTTAAATTTAATATTCTTATAATTCTTATCTCTCGTATCATATAAACAGGGGTGACATCGTACAATTTCAATGAGTTTCTCACTGCAATTATCAGCTATCTTTCAATAAAAACAATAGAATATACTCACCGCCACCTGTGATATTATCTCTTCATCTTTTTCTACATTCAATAGTGAATGAGTATAAATGTCAAATATCTTTGATAAATGTGTCAAGAAAATTCACTGAGCTACTGATTAAAGCGAGAAACTCGCGCGAGGTTTTTGCCTTGAAAGAGAATCTCTTCCATTGTGTGGACGTCTATTTGAATCCAGGTTATCAATCTTTGAATTTTCTCGCAACACATTTCTCGCTAGCGAAAACTCTTCAAGTGTGTTACAGGCCTAAATCAGTTAAACTGAAGTGGATAAACCTAGTGTTTCGTCAAAAATTTTACTTACGTCTTAGTAACAATCTAAAATATAGAACTTATGTATATGCCAAATTTAAAACACTTGAGCTATTCCTAGAAGGAAAAAGCTTGTAACTTGAGTAGAACATGACCCACCATGCTTTTAGTTTTTTTCGTTACAGTAGTGTATAATTATCGAAGTGTGAATGTGAGGCCAGAAGCCATCTGGTCGGTCTGTGTCCTTCAAGGGCTGTGGTGCCATGGATTATTATTATTCTCCGAGTGGATGCCGGGGGAGAATAGCTCCACCAGGAGTTCATGCGGATCATAAGAGGCGATCAAATGAACACCCGGTGCCTGGGGGTATAACTGTGCCGTCCTGTCAGCGGGGGATATAAATACATGGAATCAGTCCTCCAGGTCAGGGGTTGGGCGTGGGGTTGATAGCCCCACCTCATAAAAAACATACCATTATGAAACCCAAAGTAAGAAAAGTCAAACGGATCTTTTGGCAACAGAAACTGGCTAATGAACACAGTACACGATCAAGGATAAGATTTAAAAATGAGCTGAGTATAGGTACTGGAAATGTAACGTCCTTATATAGAGCAGGAGCACTTAAAATGCTAATAGATCAGATTAACCATTACAGAATAGGCAATGTGGCTATGCAGGAGGTACAATGGATGGAAAAAGGGATAATAGAAAAAAAATAATTGTACAGTATGTTACAGCTGCGACCCTAAGAATCATAATCTGGGCATTGGTTTTATAATTGCAAAGAAATATAAACATGCTATTATTGATTTTCAACCTATTAGTCCCAGAATTTGCACTCTGAGAGTGAAAGGGAAATTTTTCAATTTTAGCATCATTAACATTCATGCACCAATGGAAACTTCAGACAACAAACAAAAAGATGATTTCTATGATGTTATAGAAAGGGTTTATGACGGCTGCGCCAAACATGATATTAAAATCATCATAGGAGACTCTAATGCTCAGATAGGTCAAGAAGAAGAATATTACCCAACCATTGGAACGCACAGCCTCCATGAAGCTACAAACGAAAACGGATTCAGGCTAACACAATTCGCAGCCTCACATGATTTAGTCATAGGATCAACCTTTTATCCGCACAAGAATATACATAAACCCACATGGAGGTCACCTGATGGTCAAACCTTTAACCAGATCGATCATCTTTTAATTGATAAAAGACATAGTTCAGATCTTATGGACATCAGGACATTTCGAGGTGCTAATATAGACTCCAACCATTTTCTTGTAATTGCACGTTTAAGAGCCAGAATATCGAATAAGAAGAAATGCAAATAAAGAATAGATTAAACCAGTTTGTGTCAACAGAAGATGGAATTGACAAACAGTGAGGAGATTACAGAAATATCATTCATTCGGCAGCAGCAGAGACATTGGGTGAACAAGTACCTCAACTTAGAAAAACAGGGTTTGATGAGGAATGTGAAGTTGTCACGAAGGAGAAGAACATGGCCTACAAGAAAATGCAACAAAACTGTGGAACACAGAAGTTGGTGGAGGAATATACGGAGAAAAGAAGAGTTGAAAAGTCCGTCCACAAGAGAAAGAAGAAAGAATGCATTAATGCAGAGTTAGATAAACTAGAACTTCTGAAGAGTCAAAACAATTTCAGAAGATTTTATAAGGACATCAACATGGATAGAAAGCAGTTCAAGCCAAGAACAACGCTATGTAGACATGAGGACAAATCTATGATTGGCAATGAGGAGATATATTGGAGAGATGGCGAAGACATTTTAATGACCTGTTGAACGGGAATAATAGTGGAAGAACACCTTACACAGATACGGGCCAGCTAACCTCAGATATAAGGAATACTTGGAATCATACCCAATCAACTTAGAGGAAGTAATCATGGCAGTGGAAAAGCTCAAAAACAACAAAGCATTTGGCTCAGATAATATCCCACCAGAATTACTAAAGAATGGCGGTGGTAAACTCTCAGTATGCCTCTTCCCAAATATTGGAAAAGGAAGTAATCCCAAAGCAGTTGCATGGGAATTATCTGCCCATTACATAAGCTAGGAGATCAGATGTTCCAATTATAGAGGAATAACATTGCTAAACGCTGCCTACAAACTTCTCTCCAACATTTTATATCATAGACTTCACCCACATGTGGAAAAACAGCTTGGAGATTATCCATCTGAATTTTGCCCTGGAAAGTCAACTATTAACCATATTTTTACCCTATGGCAAATTTTAGAAAAAATGAGAGGATTTAATGTTACGACTCATTTACTTTTTATAGATTTTGAATGTGCATACGGCAGTATCAATAAAAAGAAATTATATTGTTCAATGGAAGAATTAAACATTCCATCAAAACTGACCAATATGGTGAAGCTAATGACAAAGTACAGAGAATAAGGTTAAAATACAGTCACATATGTCAAGAGAATTTTTAACATATAATGAAGTTCGCCAAGGGGATGCATTGGCATGTCTTCTTTTTAATAATGCTTTAGAAAATGTGATTCGGAAGTCTGGAGTACAAGTCAGAAGTAATATTTTTTATAAATCAACACAGGTAATGGCATTTGCGGATGACATAGTCATCATCGGTAGATCCTTAAAATATGTGGAAGAAGCATTTCTTGCTCTTGAAAAATCAGGTAAAGAAATGGGAATGGTTATCAACGAGGGACAGACCAAGTACATGGTGGCAACTGGTGGAAATTAGGTGGTAAAGCAGATAGTATACAGATAGAGAATTATAAATTGGAAAGGGTTTACAAATTTAAATACCTTGGTTACAATACAATAACATGTCTAAGGAAATCTCAAATAGGTAGGTATGTGGGAATAGAGCTTATTTCGGACTAAAGAAATATTCTAAATCACATACTCTTACACAGAAAACAAAAACCACCTTATACAAAACCCTTGTGAGATCAACCCTGATATAAGCTTCAGAAACATGGACCATTTCTAAGAATGACGAGAGAAGACTTGACATTTTTGGAAGAATATATGGTCCAGTTTTTGAGAATGAATTATGGAGAAAAAGATATAATGGGGAATTATTTAACATATTTAAAGAGGCCAATATAATAAATAAAACCAATAGATTGAGGTGGGTGGGACATGTAATGAGAATGGATGCATCGGAACCTTGTAAAAGAATTATTCTCACAAACCCCGGAGGTGAAAGGAGACGAGGACGACCACATCTGCGATGGACTGATGGAGTGGTGAAGGATCTTGTAAGATTGGGATACAGGAATTGAAGGACTATTGCACAGGACAGAGACAGATGGCAACGCCTACTGAGGGAGGCCAGGCTCATAGTGCCGATGATGGTGATGATGATGAGGATTATTATTATTATTATTATTAGTGTATAAATTGTATCTTTCATGTCCCTTCGGTCAAAATACTAATAACAATATAGTCTACCTGAGAGTTTTGCAAAATTTTGGATGCCAGTGCCAAAATGCAATTTTAATCTTTTATTGCTATTAGGTTTTAACTGGGTTTGAAACAGAATTGTAGTGGTTTTATCCATATTTAGTTTAAGTCCATTACTAGTGAACCATTTAGTTCGTTTATCGTCTGTCTTCGAAATAGGTCTATTTTTTTTATAAGCTACAGCTCAACGTCTTTTTCTATAATCTGTAAGTACACAAGGAGCACTAATAAAGGATATTACACAATTTTGTGCATTAAGAAAGCACTCAAAACATACAAGTTTTTTTTTTTTTTTTTTTCCAGAAAATACTGTAATTATATTAACTTAATTACATATTAAATGAAAGGAAAAACACTTTTCAATAATTATAAATAGACCTATAATAGAGCTAGAGAGACAGTATGTATGAGCGTTTCTTGTGATGTTGAGATCTGCACTTTCTGAAATAAAACAACAAAGAATATTTTCCTTAAGTGAAAACCAATATACTGTATATCCAATAGTTCCAATAGTTTTGATTACTAGTAATTCTGTTCAATCTCATAGCTGTTTCTCCAGAAAAGCTACACCAAGGAAGACACAATTTTCTTTTATTTTACAGACTTCTGTGAGATGTATATAGCGATAAACACTTGGTATAATTATTAACACGTGGCTTAATTTGCAGCAACAAATACTTATAATATATAAATTGCTTTACCTGCATATTCTAATGCACTGTAAATCTTTACAATAACGTTACCAAAGCAAGGACTCCCACCAAAAACACTATGGGATAGCTTAGAAGAGAGGGAATTTGGATGGGATAGTGACGCTCCTATACAATTGTAATTATATACAAGGCATACCAAAAGTCTAAACTAACCAATCACTGATTCGACCTTACGAAAACTCGCCTTTTCTGTGATCTGTATGGAAACGAACGGAAATGAGATATATTGCCCTTCCCCACCACCTACTCGTTCCACTCAACGGAGCAATCCTGCCTGCCCACACCTCTCTGTCGGACCTCACATTCACAGCAAATTTCCAGCTTTATTTCTGTGCCGAATTGTTGTCAGCACCCAATTTTTATTTTGTTTGCGGTACTTGTGGTTCGACTAGAAGTCAAGTACATAAGTACATCTGTTCCTCAACGTGGTAACGTAATTGTAAATACAAATCTTAAAACCACATGTCAGTCACTACATATATCACAGAAGTCAGTAAAGCTTTTCTGGCGAATTACCACATCATATTTACCTGAAGAATTCAACTCCATATTTGTGGGTACAGACTCTGGTACTAGTGTTGTAGTCCTAACATCGACAGGTACCATATTTTGCCGTTCCTTTGGCGAAGGTCTAATGTGTTGTTTTTCCTGAAGATGAGTAGGAAAATCAAAAATTGTAGGTACTGCGGTGGACAGAATGCGTCTTCTATTGGAGTTGTGCACTATATATTTATCTTCAAAGTGTCGTGAACACAAAAAGCTATGCTCGGAGGGACACCATTTGTCTCGTTTCATATTTATTATCCACTGTTTCAACAGTTCCTTTTTTTTCAAAGGGAATCTGCAAGAAAAGAAAAATATTGTACACACGGTATGGTATGCCAGGCCTTGTTACACATTTCCGCATGAAAAAAATGCGAATTATCAAAACTATGGACTTAACTTCATAAAATTTACCTGAAATATGATATATCATCTGTCCTTTTTCTTCTGCTATTGCAGTTATATGCAGCACACACAAGAGGCATAGGCCTATTTTATTTTTGTTTTTTCGTAGCTCCTATCTCCGTATACACAACGTTGCAGGCAGACGAATTTATACAATGGAACCGGAAGGCGCTTATGCCGCTTGTTCCATTTCTGCCGTATTTCGCGGCGATACCGTTAAAAGCGCTTTACAAGGCAACTTGGCCACTTTATAACCTCTTCCAACTCGTTGAAGTTCTCAGTAATATATTATGGCAACCCTGGAAGATTTTTTTATATAATATACAAAACAATCTAGTGTTGTAGTAAACCCAATTTCACGTTATGAGTAATCGGAAAAAGACCCAAGGATCGCCTCTGATTGTACTACTTTAACCTATATACGATGAAGACAAATGAAGCGAAGTTTCACGCTTTACTTTTTCCGGATTATTAATTTTTGTTTAAGTAATCTTCCAGATCGCTCCGCAAATTGGCTCGATGGTCTTATTTGTAGGACATAATATTTCACAGCTCTACCACCAAATATCACAACCACTTTCTGTCAAGGCTCACGATAAAAAAAAAATGAAGCAAATAAATAGCATTATAGCAATCACATGTGAGTCAATTGAGAGACTAAAATATTTTATTGAGGCACTGCCAAAATGAAACACCTAATCGCCTAATGAAAATAAAAAACTTGAATTGCTTTTGACTGTCGTAATGCTTCATGTAATTGAAATCGCAACGTGAAATTAGGAAATTTCATAGTGAAAGCATGTTCTAATTTTAATTATCCGTATCATGCTAGAGAAAATGTATTAATATTTTTTTGCATTCATCCAAGGTTAGTTTGCGTATTTTGTTTCTATAGGTTGGCAGTGCAATATGAATAGTCTTTCAATTGACTTAATGTTTTCTAGTGGCGGCTTCATTTTTTCGCCCCTATTTTTTTTTAAGATGGGAAATGCCAGTTAAGCGGCCGAGCTTGGAACTACATTGCTATGTTGCGGACTACTGGTATTGACCTTATTTTGTTCTGTGAGATTGACGTTTGATGGTTGACGTTAAAACATTAATTGACATTGCTAACATTGTGTGCACAATAAATGTCGCCAAGAGAGCTATTGAGCACTCACCACGTGGGAAATGTAACTTTGGCAACTCAATCGTTGTTAGTATTGTTACCTTCGAGCATTAAAACCATCGTCTATACTTGTTTTTTTGAAAGCTAGGACAGGACAGGAGTGTTGCGATCGGAAAAACAACATAGCGTGGTCGGCCTGTTGCTATGGTAAAAATGGTTGAGTTGCCAAACTTACCGTTCCCACGTGTCGAGTGCTTAATCGCTCTCTTGGCGACATTTATTGTGCACACAATGTTAGCATTGGTACGTTTCGTCTTTGATTCTCTGTCTTTTTTTGTATTGTTTTCTTACCTTCGCGTCAATTGTCAATGAATGTTTTTTAACGTCAGCCATCTTAACGTCAATTGCTAGCTTCCATCAGCTGGCAGCATGGTAGTCCATATTGGCAACATAGCAGTGTAGTTCCAAGCTCGGCCGCTTAACTGTCATGTCCCATCTTTCAAATTAGTATATAGTCACGAAGCTCAATAGGTAGAGAATATGCATCCATAGATAATTGCTAGCCACTAGGATCGCTACTATCGCCTCATCACAGACAATACGAAATACTATCGGCACAATTGATTGTTCCTAGTACCCTCACAACTCGAGCTTCGTGACTGTATATACTTGACTGTGGTAATACGTTTATGTTCGAAGGTTGTTACCATAGCAACAGACCTACCACGCTATGTGACATTCAGTTGTTTTTCCGTTCGGAGCGCTAGTCATGTTCCACCTTTGTATATAGCTTGTTAGTTATAGACTATATAGAATGGCTAGATGATATGGATAATTAGCCAGTCAGTGTATTTTGGAGAGTACTGCATTCTCGGTGGCGGCACAAAAGCGTATGAAGTAATGCTATATAGAACGAAGGCAATTTAAGGCGTTATCATACATGTTGTGATTTATTAAATATAGGAGACATGGATTAATAAACAGTATTGTCATAGTGAAATGACTCATTAGAGGTGATCTACTTGGTTATTTGTTTTGTCCGTTTTAATAGGATTGAAATCATCAATTTTCTATTGCAGTTCTCATACCAACACTTCGATTGTTACATTTAGCAGACTGTTGTGCATTTGCTGTAACAGACAATTTTCTCAACAATAAATACATTCTAGCCCTAAAATACAGTGATAAGACTTTTTCAAAAATATGACAAGTTGAAGTATTAATGAATAAAGACGTCAAAGTCTTTAGTGTCAACTCATTTTCTACTAACGTTTCACGTTGATTGTTAATAAAGAAGCTTTATTATTCTTTCGATGTTTTGTATATTGTTGCTAAACATAAGTGATTAGAACATAGTTTGTAAAAATCCACTTACTTTCAGATTCATTCACTATTCTTTTTGCTGGCTCGTTTCGTGGTTTTGGAATCTTCTTGTGTGAAAATATTGTAGGAACTGCGTCCCAGCGTAACAACCTCCTTCCGTCAGCTCGATTATTTTCAAACATATCATATGTGAAATGTTTCTGTAATCACAAATTACAGTGTTTCCAATTGTAAATTACAGCGGTCATAAATTGCAACACGTACAAATAAAAATATGTACCGTCGCGAGGGGTGACTTTGTGCCATGAGGATGACTTTGTGCCATTCGCGAAAATCATATGGAAGTATTCTTTAAAACCGTGACAAGGTTTTAAAGTCTACTTCCTTACGATTAGTAGTCTTTAAAACCTTGTGACGGTTTTAAAGATTACTTCCTTACGTTTTTTTTAAATGAAATTCGCGAGTGGCACAAAGTCACCCTTCTGGCACAAAGTCACCCCGCGCGACGGTACTCGAATGTAGTAGCACTTACCTCGCATACATATGCACGCTCCGGAAGGCAACCTTTTCTTTTGATGTTGTTTATCCATTTCCTTCTTCTCTCTTTATTTCTGTCTCCCTGAGGCAGCTTAAACAGTCTGACATTTTTTTCTGACCTTTGAGAGCAGTTGGCTACACAACAACACGGCATTCTAATGCAATGTCACACTAGAAACCTGCGTTCCTGTATGTCTTGCTTAGCACTGAGTCTTCCCTGGAGTACATATGGCCGCCGCGTCAGCATTTGTCAGATCGAAAGAATGCGGTCCTCTCCAATATAGCCTACACTGACTCTGATATCTAGCGGTGAAACAGCAAACTATACCCTCCAAAGAGCCATATCACAGTCTACAGTCACGAAGCTCAATACGTAGGGAATATGCATCCATAGGTAGTTGCTAACCACTAGGATCGCTACTATCGCCTCATCACAGACAATGCGAAATAGTACCGGCACAATCTATTGTTCCTAGTTCCCTCCACAACCAAGATGAGTAGAATTCTACTCCTCTTGCTCACAACCAACGAGTTAGAAAGAGAAGAATATAGAGCGGCCATTGCGCCGCCATGTTTGAAGAAAATTGAACGACTGTCTGCCATTAACGTATGGGCCCAAACCAAGTGGGCGTGGCGATAAGTAACGTTGGAATCGTCAGCTGTCAAAATTTCGTTTGCATAAATCAGTTAAACTGAAGTGGAAAAACCTAGTATATCGTCAAATACGCGCTAGTAACTTAATCTAAAGTAAAGAACTTATGTACGCTAAATTTTAAACACTTGAGCTATTCCTAGAAGGAAAGGTTAAAAGAATAACCTAAGCAAAATTGTCATGTACGTATGACAAGAAGTTCTAGCAAATATACTCAACAAAATGTGAAACGTCTGGAAATAGATTGTTGTGGAGGTCCAGAAGTTTCGCGACGTAGAACATTCTAGACGATCGTAGTAAATAAATAACACCGTGAGTGAGTCTTCGGAAATCAGTCGACACGTGAGCCTTCGAGCGAGCAAGGAAGCCAGCCTTCGAGACCGGGTTCGACGTGAGGAAGACCGCGACTGGGAAGACCGGAGTTCAATGTGCAGTGAACTTGAGTGAGATTGTAATTGTGGGAGTATCCAGGCGAGTGCGACGTATCCGGTGGCTTGGGTTCTATGTGTAGTGAACTGTATCTGGAAGGCTTGGGTTCGACGTACAGTAAACTTAACTGAATGAGCTAGAAGAACTTAAAGGTAGAAATAAAAGTCACATTGTTGGAATAAAAGTTACAATACCATAAGATATAGAATGAAAGTAGGCCCTAACTGTAGTAAACAATCTTTACCTCCAAGCTTGTAACTTGGGTAAAACATGACCAAACACGCTTTCAATTTTCTTTTTTGTTACTGGTACAGTAGTGCATAATTATCGAAATGTGAATGGGAGGCCAACAGCCGGCTGGTCTGGGGCTGTGGCACCACAGATTATTATTATTATTATTATTATTATTATTATTATTATTATTATTATTATTAGTAGTAGTAGTAATAGTAGTAGTAGTAGTAGTAGTAATAGTAGTAGCAGTTGCGGCTCGTGAACTTGTGGATTGGGGGAGCTGCAGTAGATTTTGGTACATACAAATTTCACTTCTTGATATCATTACTAATAAGTATAGGACAAAAAATAAATGCTCTACATATCGAAAAATCAAAACTTCCTGACTTAGTTGGGAGATGTCTGTGGCATCATTTGTCATAATTGCTAAAAAAAAAAAAACTAATAACATCGATTTCAATCTGAATTTCAAATCGGCAGACACTCAACATGCAATCTCTCAGTTCACCCTGAATTGTTTTAGAATTACCTTTAAACAGTGGCATGTTCCAAATGATTTTTGAGAGACTAGTTTAGATTACTCACGAAATACACCAGAGTTCTTCGATCGTTTTTTCATCATGTCCCCTAAGGGGAAGTTCATATTGGCTACAAAATTTGATACAATCAATATTTTTTAAAATATTTTCACGATTTTTTCTCATTTCTTGATTATGTTTGAGAATGTTTGTTCTGTTCGCTTCACTTAGTTGCGCAGCAATATTAGTTTTTCCTAACATAGCCAATGAAACAACATTTTTCAGAGGAGATTGCGAAGATTCGTGCTTTTTAGGGGCAATTGTCCTAAATCTGTCACACCACTCCTAGTCCATGCAGTATCACCACCGAAGAGGAGGCAAGAAAAACAAAACATGGCATTTTTTTTTTTGTTCACATCCATGTAACCACAAATTCTTAGCGTAAATTTCATTGTTATACTTCCTTACATACATGCACTATTTCGGCTGGATGAAGCTTGAGTAAAATTTAAGTCGGGTAACGGACGAAACCAACCTTATTAGGACCTTTACTAATATATCCAAGAACTTTACGTTCCAATAAGGTCAAGAAAGCAACCGCGAGGGAAAGTTGAGAAAAATAAAATTAATATTCTGTAATTCACACACACTCATGCTTGCACATTTGCACTGGTTAAGTTAGGGTACTAAGACGTCACACCAAAGCAACACTCATATATACTGATGGTCAATAATGTTCTAAAACTGGAAAAGAAGTCTCTTTCGTATTTTACATGCTATATCAAAAGGTTTCTACTCGTGCAATCATTTTGAGTTAAGGCAAATCCTAAGGTTTTACTGGAGGCTGGATATATACGTAATAATAAAGCAAAAAAGAATATTAATTTCGTTATATTAACTCGATAAGATTCTACAACAATAAGTATGTGAAGAGAAAATGAAAATGTTGTCATTAAGTTTCAAGGGAATAGAGAATCCATTTGACGTAGCATTACAATATAGCGGTGTGGGAGGGGAGGAAAGATCTTAACTTGTCGCCTGGCTCTGCAAGCCACTGCAACGAAAAATGGGTTTTAAACAGCGGCAGTTTCCCTCTGCTTCCCTTCACCTCTCTACCCCCTGACCAAGCAAGACACACTCTCTATGAGCTGTCCCACCCTGCAGATCCCAGGACGACTTTGAATGCAGTGTCAATTCCAGTACAGTCGACGAGCAAAAAAATTATGCATAAGATAATAGTACATATTCCCGGCCAGTTGAAATATAAAGCAATTTACCAATAAAAGCTGTAACAATTCTTCTACAAATTAAAACAAATATTATTATTATTTTCCTGTCAAAGCAGGGGGTGCTGCAGCTCCGCAGCTCTTATGGACAGGCCGCCCTTGAGTAGTAGTAGTAGTAGTGTATAATTGAGCACACACGTGCAATAATGGGGTAGCCTAAGTACTGTAGTTACGAAATACATTCATACTTACCCCATTATTGCACGTGGGTGCTCAATTATGTTCTTTCATGTCTTCCAGTGAAAATACTAACAACAATACGGCCTACCCAACAGTTCTGCGGAATTTTGGATGCGAGTGTCGAAATACAATTTTAATATTTTATTGCTATTAGTTTTTTCTGGTTTTGAAACGGATTTGTAGCATACTCGTTTTATCCGTATTTAGTTTAAGTCCATTACTAGTGGATCATTTATTTGGTTTATTGTTTGTCTTCGAAATAGGCCTACTTTTTATAAGCTACAGCACATCGTCCTCTTCTACCAGGTCATCATTTTGTTTTTACTAACATTTCTAATACATTAGTCTGGCTATACCTTTGGATTAACGGTTGAGAACCGCAAACACTATGTTATCCCCTTCCACGACCGGAGTTTGATGATGCAAGAATAAAATACAAAGAAATCACTTTACTAGGTATAGGAGGGAAGAAAAGTAGTGCATCCATTTACGTAAACTAAGAAGTAATACGATTTTCAGTTTGATAATTTTCGTTAGGTTTTTATTTACCCAAAATACAGTATAGTATTAACAATAAGTGTTTTTTTTCTCACTAACTGAACTATCCAGGCGGATGTATTCATTATGCAGTGTAAGTACCGGTATAGTACACTGTCTAAGCATATTAGCATACAATATGGGGAGTGCATTTAAATTGAAAAATAATCAAAATCTAGATATTTAAACAAATTGTTGAAAATGATGGCCGTTCATTTCGAAACAGGCTTCAGTTCTTTTGTGTTCATATTATCGAAAACGTTTTTAAGCATATCTTCTCAAATTGAATGTATTGTTTCTGGAATGTAATTCTTTAATTCTTCTATTGTTGTAGGATGTTTAACAAACACAATTGTTTTATAGTAACCTCAAAAGAAATAATGCAAAATATCAGTCGACATGGAGGGGTTAAATCCTGTGCCTCTTGAAATAATTCTGTACCTACTCTATAACAGAGTACCGGTACCTTACGTATTGTAATCACTTCACTTCTGCCGATTTACACAGATAAATTTACTGAGACTGCTGTGTACTGTCCGTCCAAGTAGTTATGTTGCAGGGTTGTAGAAAGGGGGGAAATCACGCGATAGTTATTTAAGGAGACCCATTTATTTAAATTATTTTAAACAGTTGTATAATGTTACGTAGACGTCCGATTTCTGACAGCAAATATTTTCAGAAAAGAGCTGACGGCCCAGCCACTAGCCTTTACAGAGGGGCCAGCAGAAATGGGTGGGAGAAACCGGGAAGCGACGTAACAAAACGGACACAGTACCTGTGCGAAAATATGATTATATAATGAATGCACTTTATTCAGTGAAAAATACGACCATATTTCTGGATCATACTATACTCAGTACTGTAAACTGTGACCATAAGACGACTTTGATTCCATATGTGGCCTTGCTCCTGTGTGGAGCACGGGTAGAAGTTTACTAGTAGAAGGGGTGGGAGGGAAGTACAGTAAAAAACTCAGGTACAATGAAAAATTGAAGTAAAAATAAAATAATGTCCTTGTATAAGCAGTAAGGAAGGACACAAGAAGTGTCGTGAACACAAAAAGCTATGTTCAGAGGGGCACAATTTGTCTAATTTCATATTTATTACCCACTGTTTCACCAGTTCCTTTAAAAAAAAAAGAGAATTTGCAAAGAAAAGAAAAATACTGAAATACTGTAGTACGCACGGTATGTATGCCGGGCTTTGTTACACATTTACGCATGAAAAAAAATGCTGCTAATTAACAAAACTATTGACTTAATTCCATAAAATTTACCTAAAATATGATATACCAGTTGTCTTTTTCCTTTTGATATTGCAGTTATATGCAGCACACACAAAAGGCATGTTTTTTTTTTTTTTTTTTTTTTTTCGTAGATCTACCTCCGTATACACAACGTTGTAAGCAGACGAATTTTTACAATGGTAGGAGTTCATATCTGCTGTGTTTCGCGGTGACACCGCAAAGAGAGCGCTGTACAGAACAACATGGCCGCTCTATATTCTCTTTCTAACTTGTTGCTCACAACTCAAACTTCGTGACTATATACTAGACTGTGGTCATATAATACAAAGAGAAGGGGAGGGATGTCAATATTAACAAAGTTTTCAGGAGAACTAATTGGGGAATGTATACTTGTATCAAGTTTCTATAATTATCAATCTTAATTACTTAACAATAAAAAATATACAAAAACAAGTCCCATAGTATAACTGTTTTAAATATATTTATATAACATTTGTTATAAATTTTTTACAAATACGAACGTTTTCGCTCTCTTGGGGCATCATCAGGCGGTACATAACAATATCAAATATTTTAAAATATCAAATGTAATATGTTGCATATGTTGTGAAAAATGTGTGCACAAATGCAATGAAAACTGTATATGATATTTTTAATCTCTGTTAGCGCCTCTTGAGCTGGGGCTTTTCCTTGTTCTGTGAAATTAGTTTCCTTGGTCTTTAGCAGTTGCTTTTATATGCTTTCCTCTTCTCTGCATAGAGATTTAGATTTGCCTTGGAGATGTCTATTCGTGCTTTGTGCAAGAGTGTGATCGCTTCTCTGTTTGAAGCACTCAGCATCAAATCAAGGTTTGGCTGTCCTTTGCCTCTGGGGAATAAGGGATGATTGTATATAGTTTTCTATTCTTTTCAGAGCAGTATCTAGTTGGCCCTTTTTAAGGAGGGCTGAAACTTTGTCAATTAAGTACTTGTTTTCTGGTTTCCAATTAATTGTGTTCCCTCCAGCTTTCTTGAAACTGTAGATAACTTTATTGCTTTTTTGTTGACTTCTGCTTTATTAGTGTAATTGTTGATTCTGCTGGTAGATGATTTCTAAGAACATTAGCTGGAGAGGAAGAGAGTAGCCTACCGGTACTTCTTGTATGAAAATTCAATCTTGAAGTGTCAGGCTAGTAGCCATACCACTTGCAATGAAAACATTAGTCACTTAGCCAATCACATTGCTCATAACATCTTTCCCAGTCCAATCACAGGATGTTGGAATACTGGCACTGCCAGTCCCTCTTATTGAAATGAATATGAGTGGTAGCCAATTTTGAAGTGAATCAGATGTAGTACCAACACCAGCAATGGCAACTGACTATGTTGCCAACTTCAGAGTTCATATCCCATAAAAAAAAACATTACTATAAATGTAGAAAAATCTAAATCGGGACAAATCAGAACATCTTGGTAAAATCTGGGACAAATTGGTGTCCCGAAATTCCTTCAGAAAAATCGGGGACAGAGGGTCTAAATTCGGGATTGTTCCATGTCATAGAATTACGGCAAGTAAAAGAATCTTGCGCTTGATAAAGGGCTACAGGCAAAATTTATCAGTCATGTCTCACCCACATTGAATTTCGATGCTGAATTTCCTATGCAGTTGGAAGCACGGTTAAAGGTAAATATATCATCTTTACATGCCATGGAGGCTTATGAGGAACATGGAAATAGAGCTCCATGACCTCAGCACTGGAATTTGCTAATGTGGTCAGCATCATGCTGCATGCACCTTTTACCCTGCAATTTGACAGGAGGCTGAGTAGACCCTGGAAGTTTTGGTAATGAGAAAAATCGTACCACCACCCAGGATCTTCTTGTCTGTAGCTACTTGCTCAATTGAGTTACCCAGCCAAAATAAAATTATATTACTATCCATCAACACACTTATTTATTAATTACACTGTTTCTGATCAATTTACTCTTTCCAGTAGAGGCGTATCTGTGCTGCTGGAGATTACTTTAAAAGATATTCACAACAGCCATGGTTCAGAGACTGACTACTATTCACAATAGCACTCATATGACGTAATTGTCAGTAGGCTAATTTCAAATCGAACTTCACAAGGCTGAGTATTTTCTTATCAATCTCCTGTGGAGAATGAAGTTATTACTGTATTACATCACTGTTTTTGTTATACATAAAATGTGACACATTTCCAGTTTGAAACTTTAATAATTTTTATACTCGACCATGCCGAAATGTAGTAATTATACACCTGGTAGCAGTCCTTTAAGGCATGTCATTAAAGTACACCTTCTCATTAAAGTTCAGGTGTTTTCAGCCAATGACAACTCAGCTTACAGGTGTTCAGCCAATAACGAGTCAGCTTTGTACCATTATAAAACCGCAAGTATCGATTATTCTCGGATATGCAATCGAAAGAGAATTAGCGAAAAGTCACGGAGGCTGGAAATCCAATACTGTCGCAGAAGGTTATGTTCCGTTATTATAATAATTAGCATTAATTGTAAATAATATTCAAATAAATTCAATTTGTCATCTCGTTTTTCTATGTCGAATTCAATAATAAAAGTTATACTGTACCAAGTTTAACGGATTACACAAGGTCAATGACATTATTGTTCCTCGGAAAAAATCAATACTTTCGCGTATATATACTTATAGAGCATAATAATTCTTACAGGACTATAACATGACATGAGGAGGAAGATGAATAATGATGATGATGATGATGATGATGGTGTTGATGATGATCAGGGAAAGGAAGTTCATGCCCTAAAAACGTGAAGAGTATGTATGCATTTGTGCCGTAAAAATAGATAAATATGCTACAAAATATGCATTATCAGTCTGATATTATTTTAACAGAATAAGGTATAGGTAACTTACGTTTAGTTTATGGATTTTGAAGTGCTTGCTTCATTGCTGAATGCTCCATTTATGCTGTTACAATTCACGTATGTTTTCTGTTGTCATTCTTCCCCTGTTGTCTCTCAGCATAGCTTTGTAGCGCAAAAACTTCGTTCTACGTCACAAGAAGTAAGAGGAACTTGCACGAAAGCTGTAAGCTGTTCTATAGAAAATTCTTTTGGCTTTTAGGGTGTTGTTCCTTCGAGAATATCTTGAATTTCTTTAAGTTGATAATAGCCAGGATTTTTGGAAAGAATATTTGCTGTTTTCTCATTCACTTTATTGCCTACATTTCCTGGAACTGATGTTAAACTGAATATTGTTCTATCGAAATCTGCTAAAGACTGCAGTAAAGGAATACCAATTGCTAACTTGAGAGGCTCCCTATGAGGGCGTCATCGTTACATTCAAAATTCATAAACATAAATTAGTCGTGTTTACGAGATTACACACTTTTAAAAATGAGGGAAAGACAAATAATATGCATTTTCTCTGAATAAATGTTAAAATATGATGCTTTTATAAATAAAGGCAAAATATGCACTTTGATGCACAATAAAAGTAATATCATTGTATTCAGAAATTTGTGATTCATGTAGATAATCTTTCAGCATATTCACACGATAGAGAACAAATATGCAAATGCATGAACTTCCTTTCCCTAATGATGATATACTTTTAATAAAGATATAATCAAGTCATAAGGTCTTGAACATCAACAACTATTCTGTTGATTATCACAAACACCATCCAGATGGTCTACCATTGTGGAATAACGGTTAGCACATCTGACCATGAAATGAGCAGGGCCTGGTTTTCAAATTCTGATTGGGTTTTTTCCGAGGTTTTCCCTCAACCAATTGAAACAGAATTGCTGGATAATTTTCGGACTCATTTCGCCATCATTAATTCACATTAAACCATCCATACCATAGCCCAGGTTAAGTTCATTGTAGGGAATGCTGTACTTGTACAAAAGTATGACCATTCGGCTACCCAATCATTCACAGAATAGGAGTAGTAAACAAAAGCCTCAGGTTGCAGTGTAAGCCTTCAGGTTCCTCCTCCATAAAAAAAAAACACCATCTAGATACGGTACGTCTAGCTTCCAAAATGACTGTGTCTAGCGTCTAACCCGTTCCTTCTATAAAATAATCGGAATTCTTTACAGTGAAGGAACTGAGAAAGGGATGCAGTTATAAATACTTCTCTCTTTTCTCTTACCGGTACTGATATTAAAAAAAACATTTGAGCTACCCTTCGCAGTCTTAATAACATGTAGATGGAAACTAAATATTTTTACCTCATTTAGAATTAGATGATACGACTAGGATTCAGAGGATGATGCAAAACCACGTCGAAACTAGTCAATCAGATAACATACCACCAAAATTGATCATTTTAACATAGTTAAGTAGCTATTATTTATTCAATAACATTCATCAGTGATGATATGATATCTGCCATGCGGGCTTTTCTTCAGTTAATTTCTTAAAATGACAATATGGATTTTACAAAACCATAAACATCAGAAGATTTGGTATGGTAGCAGTTTCAGGAAATGTGAAAATCTTATTGTCAGAGACTTTATCGAATTCTAGCAAAAGTGTTCTATATACAATAATTAACATAAGTTAGTGTGCTGTCTGAATTCATCTAGTGTGGCATTATATGAAATGCGACATTTCAGAAAGTTAGAATATACTGTATTCGTTCTGGGTATTTGCAACTTCTGTGGGCTTTAACCTTAGGCCGGGTGCACACAGAATCAGACGTGGCGCGGCACGACGCGACATTTTGTCTCGTGGTACTTGTCTCCCATTGATTTCTTATGATGTGGTGCACACAGAATCAGACGCGGCGCGACGGTCGCGAGCAGACACAAGGAGACACAAAGAGACAACATCGAATTACTGCTAGAAGTTCGTCGCGAGGAGACTGTCTGATAGCTGCAGTGTACTGCACATGCGTTAGTAGTGGCTATGATTGCACGCTTTCATTATCTACAAAAAATACTATTGTTATGTAGTGCACATTATTCATAATGGAGCTCGATGCGGATAAATTAGTTGATTTAGTACAGGAAAGATACATTTTGTACAATCTTTGAAACAATATCACGAGAATAATGTGGCTTCTGAAAATATATGAAAAATTGCAAATGAGATGAAAGCACTAGGTGAATAATAATTTATAATAATAACACTACGTAACAAATGTTAACATTTTTTTCGTGCTAGCCATGTGATATATGTTTTCTATATAATTTGAGCCTCCCTTTATACGAATATGACAATAAAAACAGTTGTTGGTTACGGTTTTTGAGAAATTTTGGAATTTATATCTATTCAAAATATTGTTCTATATAATGACAATAAGGCTAAATATTCACTGTTCAGAAGATTACAGCTTTCTTTTTCTGCATTTTCTTTTACACTGGGCATCAGCTACATCACGAGCTAAAGTCCAACAATAGTCTGCTAGCATATTGGTACTCCATTGTCCTTGGTATCTTTTTTCCATAGTTGAAATTTCTTGAAGGAAGCACTCATCATGTTCATCACTGAAATCGCACAATTCTCGGGAAAAAATAGTCAAGATGTGAGTGAAGGAAGTGAATTTTCAGGGAAATTTTACAACCCCTAGTTTAATACGCCAACAGTAAATTTTTCACTAGTTCTTCATAGTTCTCACTTCTACAGTTAGCCAGAAAATTAATTCAACCTCCTTGAATGCAATCCAGACGGCTGTCTCTTTTCCTTCCTGCAAAGATTCGAAGTGATTGTCCTTCATTATTTCTCTAATTTGTGGTCCATTGAGAACTCCCTCTATTATTTTTGAATCACTAATAGCAGGAAATGTTAAGGAATACGCGCTGGTCCGAGTCCTCATGGGGGAAGAAATTTTCTCATGAAATTTCGGCCAGTGTATGGGACCGGTGCCCACCTAGCATCGTGATGCACTTGGGGAGCTACGATAGGTAGCGAAAGCCAGATATAACGACTGGAGGATCATCGTGCTAACCACACGATACCTCCATTGTAGTTGGATGTTTTGGCATGTGGTCGTGAGGCCAGCAGCCGGCTGGTCGGCCTGGGCTCTTCACGGGGTGTAGCGCCACGGATTATTAATAGCAGGAAACTTTTCCTGGATATTTTTAAATGCTTCAGTTTTATAATTTATCCCTATAACAAAATTCTTCATTAACCCTAACTTATTGTGTAAAAGGGGTAAAATTACTTCGCTTTCAGGTACAAGGGGTTGATGTATAATATTTTTCTTCCTTGGCTCTAGTGATTTTCGTTTTATTTTATAATGCTTATCTCGAGCGCGAGTGTGGAGTAACAGTCAGCACATCTGGCCGCGAAACCAGGTGGCCCGGGTTCGAATCCCGGTCGGGGCAAGTTACCTGGTCGAGGTTTTTCCGGGATTTTCCCTCAACCCAATATGAGCAAATGCTGGGTAACTTTCGGTGCTGGACCCCGGACTCATTTCACCGGCATTATCACCTTCATTTCATTCAGACGCTCAATAACCTAGATATTGACATAGCGTCGTAAAATAACCCAATAAAATAAAATAAAAATAAAATATCTCGAGTGCGACTGTCCAATTCGTACAGAAAGCAGCAAAATTTTGTGTAGCTTAATTGCACTCCAAAAAGCAATGCTATAACCTTCAAATCCGCACATATAAACCATTCGTACTTTGAATGTTATCATTAAAGCACACTTTAAAGAAATACACGTCTTACACAGAATACTAACACCACAGAAATATCCTGGTAAACTGAAGCGTTTTCATATGGCGAACCTGTTTTTCCCCCTCCAAATGGAAACGAAAAGGGCAATAAAACAATTTCCGCTTCTAGAAGTGGTTTTGACATGGTGATATATTGAAAAATATAAACTACAGTAGGCCCTAATGTAATTAAAGCTCACCGTGAAAGAAATGCACATCTCAAGTAAAATCAGGTAAACTCAAGTGAATTTATACCGCGAACCTGTTTCACTCCCTCGAAATAGACTCGTAGACGAGCAATAAAATAATTTCCCTTTCTACAAGTGCTTCTAACATGGTGCCCTACTTATATTAATACTGTTTTCACATAATGGATCTTCACATTTGTAAAACAAAATAGTTACACACGAAATACGGTGATTTTTTAAAATAAAATGCATAGAAAATTAATTATATTATGCATCTCGAAAACCCGAAGTGATGGTACATTTTGCTTGTTATTTTTTAATTCAGGAGGTCGAAATTAGTAAGAATTTGTTAGTTTTATGTCTGGCGCAAAATGACTGTTGACCAGTGTAATTTGTAGTAAGCCTAATTCTCTGCTCTATACGATCACTCATTATTGATTTAATATATTATTTTTCTTTATCGTGAGTCGTGAAGTAGTCATAAACATAAAAAATGACGTTTGTACAGTACATTTTAATTTTAAGACTCTTTCAATCATATAGATTTTTAGGAGCTTGCGTCCTTAGGAAATAATAAGCAAATACAATAGAATTTTTCATATAGACAGTCCTCTATTATTGACGCCATTTTCTAGCCTAGGCCAGTTTTCCAATCCCACAGCCAGCAAATCAGTTGTCGCGAGCAGACAGTTTTAAGCTGTCGCGAGGCGTTGTAAAGCAAAACGTAGCGTCGCGCCGCGCCGTGTCGCGTCGCGCCGCGCCGTGTCGCGTCGCGTCTGATTCTGTGTGCACCCGGCCTTACTCTTTCCTGGATTATCCTGCATGCTTGTCTCATCGTAATTAATGATAGCTTCTGGCAGAACATCCTTCAGAGTCTCTGATAGTTCTTCAGCTGCCCTAGCTCTCTTGATATTCTGGCTCTGGAAAAAAGCCTCAGCCGCACGATTTAGATGTATATCATCAAACTGATGATAACTCCTCTTGGTCTGACTCATTTTTTTTATTAAAATCGACCTCAGTCTGAAAAAAAATCATTTGAAGTGTAGGCCCTAACCTAAAAATGACATTACTACAAATGCTGACATAACTTGGGACACTGCCCCAAGTAAGGAACACTTATACACGTTTTTAAAAACATATTAAAAAGAAGAAAATGAAATACGACATTTAAAAAAACAGTGGTTAGGAATTCGAGGAAACATTACAGCCATTACACATCAGGGGTCAGCAAATTCTAGAAGCTACTCAGAGAGTAGTGGTAATTAAAGTTAATCTTTCGAAATAACTCATCTTTTTTTGGTAAGAACTTCAAAACTCTAAACTCCAACACAAAATCAGTTAAAATAAACTTTATTTCATTTCATAACTCAACTAAAACATCGTCCTTGTGATTAAACATGCTTCCAGCTCACTATAAACAATTGTCCAAATAGGAAACCTTGTAGAATGAGAAGTTCCAAAATGTCCCAAGTAAGGCGACTATCCCAAGTATGGGTACTTGACTGTAACTCCTTTTTTTATAACAATGAACAGGTTCAAAATTGATCACACTGCTATTATTTTCAGTACCGGCACTTTTCTTTCGATTTATATATATTTTATGTATTTATGTTGCAGCACTTGTTACTCACAAACATAATATAAACATCTAATTTAACATATAACAAATTAATCTGATGTCTAATACAATTATTTATATTCTTAATTTTGTTTTTGCTAACAAATGAAGTGGTAGAATCTCTTTATATTGCTTTTGAATTAGGTCACTAATAAACTAGTCTCAAGATGCACACAAACTGTAATGCATTACGTTAGAACAGTCTCATCTTCATCTTATAAAACTTGTAAACAAGCTGGAGAGCAATAAAATACGAGACTTTTTCAATATTCCTTTTTTGAAGCTTCATTTGCTAAGTTAAGTCACACTGAGCTGGTACTGACGTTGATATGTCTGTCTTAAAATGTAGGTATCATGTTCCATAATGTAATTAATTTCCATATTTTTTAAGAATTTAGTCAACATCAGAAGAGTTAACTGGTTAGGAAATATTTCACATGCATATTACTATATTTATTCCAAAATAATTCAGTAATGATTCACTGATAAAATTTTACATTCTGCTATATTCGAAATTTTAGTAAAAATTAGGTCTTCATTTACGGTCTTGTTTTACATACCGGTACTTACCTAACGTAATTTTGCAGGTATTTAAAGTTTATCGTCAACGAAATATGATTTTCAGAAAGAGAACCTTATTTACAACTTCTTTCTTGTACATGGGATGTAGACTTATATTCAGATTCAGCTGTGAGATGTAAGTTTCAACACTGACTGATTAAACTTGTTATCTCTAGTCTTTGTTCTTGCGTTTCAAAGTCTTATATCTCGGTTTACTCAAAAGATAAGGAAACCTATTTTTATAATATTATTGATCAATAAGCTGTGTATTTAAAACTCGATAAATTTATTTCTGTAATGTAACGTGAATGGATGTATTTTTTGTTTGTAGACATATGACCTTTATGTAATTAAGGTACTGTATTTATTAAAATTGCCATATTTGCATATAATATACAGTAGCGTGCAAATTAATCCAAACAACGTAATTACTTATGCAAAAACACTCAAACGGGATAAAAAAAGGATCTAAGACATACCTCAGTAATCTATGTGGCCTCCCTTGTTCCTAATAACAGCTCTGAGACGATTTAGCATGGATTCCACTAATTTCCCACAAATATTCTTCATTTCTTCATCGCGAAACCATACACCAATGAGGGCAGAAATCATCTTCTCCTTTATAGAACAATCCATTTTTTGCATTCTTCTTTTGCAAATTGACCACAAGTTCTCAATGGGGTTGATGTCGGGTGAGTTGCCTGGCCAGGGGAGTACCTGAATATTCTTCTTGTTGAAGAATTCTGTAGTTTTTCGAGACGTATGGCATGGTGCCAGGTCTTGTTGGAACACACCTCTGCCATCCGGAAATGATTTTTGCAGCTGGGGTACGATTCTGGTTTCCAATAAGTGAATATATTTGTCAGAATTCATCATTCCCTTGATAGGTATTAATGCTCCAGGCCCTTCATGTGTAAAACAACCCCAAAACATTACTTTATGGGAGTATTTGGGTGCTTGTTGGAGATGAGCTGCTGTTACTTTTTCGGATCCTTTCCGTACGTAAGAAACACGGTGGCCGTGGACCTCGAAATAAGACTCATCGGAAAAAAGTACATTCTTCCAGTCATTCACTGTCCAGTGTTGATGTAATTTTGCCCACATTAAGCGTTTTTTGCACATAACAGGGGTTAGCAGTTGCTTCTTAATAGGCTTACGAGCCCTTCATCCAGCTTCCAAAAGCCTACACCGCACTGTTGTGACGTGAATATTCGCCCCAGTGGTAGCCATTAACTCGCGGGTTAAGTCGACAGCAGTTAGTCTAGGATTTAATTTACTTTTCCTGACAATTAAACGATCATCTGCAGGTGAAGTCTTCCTTTTCCGGCCACGTTTCCTTTTTTTCTGGGGTGTGATGGATCCAGTCTCCCTGTATCGTTTTATGATCGAATTAACAGTAGCCAAACCGATGTGACATTCTGCAGCAATTTGCCTCTGTTTCATAGAAGAATGCTCTGCTAATGTTATAATTTTAGACCGTTTTTGTGGAGTTGTATCCATTTGTGAAGACGACAGAATGTACACAGGATTGCAGTATTAAGTCTTCAACACAACTGAAATGCTTATAAGTACAAAACGACAGGCAAAATGTCACATATTATAAAAAAATAATGACAGACCTTCAACAATGGAATTACACGTACTACAGATGTCAATTAAAGCGGTATGAGCAGCTGTGAGGCCAACAATGACAGAAAATGTAAAAATATGTCGTGTTCGGATTAATTTGCACGCTACTGTACATACATCTTTAAACACAAATTACATTAAGAAAATGCGAATGCAACAATTTTTGTATCACATAGCATGCCAAACATGAAATAAATACTGGTAACGGTACTAAATAGGGATACATAAATCTGTAATCTTTACAGAAATCAAACCTGCTTCTGGTGGTTATGGTACTGGTAGTAACAAATGCTACCGGAATATCTGGTTGTGTGGTCAACACAAATTCTTACAAAAGTAAATAACCGGAGGTGAGGGAAAAGTAAAGTTCAATCACAACTGTCAAAGTTTTTTGAAGTTTAGCAAAGATGCATTTAACAACATATAAAATAAGGATATTCATATATAAATTCTGTGAACTTCATACACAATGTTATACCTAAGCTGGATATTAATTGTGTGGTCTGATTGTGAAGCAAGTTTTGTGCATTCAACAAATAACCCACAGGAAGTGGAGGAAATTCTCGCATTATTAACAAATGTTTTGCTATAATGTATCACATATAGTACCTACATTTTAGTCTTAACTTTTTTCGTACATGATGATAAAAGCGTCGATCTGCTTTGTCACAGGCTTCATACAGAATGTTGAGGAAAAGTTTCTAATGATCCACAGAGTTTTCTTTAGTTTGATGTTCTGGGTTTTGATTTGTAAAGTTTGTTCTTCAGTTTACTCTGAAAGTAAAATTCACGTGGCATTAAATCCAACGATCCTTTTGGGCCACACTACGTTACTATTCTTAACCTTCCAGTAGTCATGCACTCAAATGCAATGTTAGTGGTCATGTGGATCACAGGTGATTCATATTCTTCTAAGTTATTTTTTTAAATATAATTTTATTATTTGTTTAACTTTTTCTGGTTAAATGTTAATGATTACACATTAAAAGGGTCTAATTATATTCATTTTTTCAAAATTCACAAAACAATTTTTTGTCCAATTACAGGTTATAAATGCTGTAACAGCATAAATTTAGAGTCCACACCTGTGGAGTAACGGTCAGCGCGTCTGGCCACGAAACCAGGTGGCCCGGGTTCGAATCCCGGTCAGGGCAAGTTACCTGGTTGAGGTTTTTTCCGGGGTTTTCCCTCAACCCAATACGAGCAAATGCTGGGTAACTTTCGGTGCTGGACCCCGGACTCATTTCACCGCATCATCACCTTCATTTCATTCAGATGCTAAATAACCTAGATGTTGATACAGCGTCGTAAAATAACCCAATAAAAAAATAAATAAATAAATTTAGAGACTGAGAAAATCTGTGCAGAGCATAGTCCTAATTACGTGCCACTTGCTTAACACTTGTCAATTACAGTGACTAGCTGAGAGGGTAGAGAATATACGAAAAAAAAGGTACCGAGATGACAGATGCAATAAATGCTACCATCTCGGATCACCAATCATAATGTGATCCACGCAACCATTGGAGAGTTAACATTGCTTGCACTACCTGCATATTCGCATTTGCTGAATCTCGTTGTAACATGCATACTATTTTCCCATTTTATTTAAGATTTGCGTAAATTAATTCACAATTTGTTCAATGTAGTGTTCAGCCGTAATTGTAACTTTAAAAACAATTGACCAGTTATGTGATACATTTAAATTTGTACAATACACCAATCTTTTTATTGCGAAGAATTTCTTGAATGCTATGGGGATTTTCTGAGATCATTGTCTCATATCTTGTGACTTAACATACTCATGCAGCATAAACCATGCCTAATTCGAAAACAGTGTTTTGTTTAGTTATGGATCTGGCTCACTATCATTAACTTTTCTTAAAAATCATACAGTACAAAACTCTCATACAAGGCTCACGAATACGAAATAAATGAGCAGCTTTTATTTTGCACGTTTTCAATTTCAACAATTTTGTCACTGTATGATTTGCTAATACCGGTACCTATTTTCTGCAATAGACATGTAAAGGACTTCATAGTGAACGTTCCAGTGCTGTTGCAATATTATCCAGTTTTTGTTCTAAAAGGATGTGTTTGAGATTTAAACTTCGTATGAACTTTCTTTGAAGACTTTTTCGTAACACATATATTGTACTTTCTTCATTGTTCTATATCACTTTTAAGACTTACATATTTACTGATTAACTTTATATCTTCTTTACTATGTTAATATGAGGAAATTACCTGGCTGACTAGTTTCAAAGTGATATTCTTCATTAAGTAATTGATTAACCAGTGGACTTACTCGTGTTAATTATGTAAGTCTGTGCGGCTTACAGCTGTTTCGGTGCATCATCACACTATCTTCAGAGCCTACTAGATCTCGCGTAATCTCGAACTTCTCTGCCTGTTATGTGGGTGCGTTTGATTGTTGAAAGGTGTTGAATAGTGGAGTCAAATAGTGTGTGTGTGTGTGTACTGAAATTGATCTGTGTGTTGAGAATTTGATCAGGGTGTGTTTTAGTGTGTTTGTATATTTCGTATTGTTCTAGTGTGTTGAGTTTTTGGTTCTTGGGTTGTATGTGTAGGATTTCCATGTCCGCATTTATGTTATTGTATATATGGTTAGCATTGGTTATGTGATCGGCGTATGTAGATGTATTGTGTCCTCTGGTTATTGCATTAATATGTTCTTTGTAGCGTGTTTGGAATGATTTGCCTGTCTGTCCAATGCAGAACTTATCGCAACTATTACATGTGAGTTTGTATACACTGTGTGGTCGTATTTATTTGTTTGTGTTTTTTGTGTGTTGAGATGTCTTTGTAGTGTGTTTTCTGTTCTGTATGCTATGTTGTATTTCTGCTTTCTGAATGACAAGTTCTACATTGGACAGACAGGCAGATCATTCCAAACACGCTACAAAGAACACAGTAAAGCAATAACCAGAGGACACAATACATCTACATACGCCGATCACATAACCAATGCTAATCATATATACAATAACATAAATGCGGACATGGAAATCCTACACATACAACCCAAGAACCAAAAACTCAACACACTAGAACAATACGAAATATACAAACATACCGGTACTAACACACACCCTGATCAAATTCTCGACACACAGGTTAATTTCAGTACACACACACTATTTGACTCCACTATTCAACACCTTTCAACAATCAAACGCACCCACATAACAGGCAGAGAAGTTCGAGATGACGCCGAGATCTAGTAGGCTCTGAAGATGGTGTGATGATGCACCGAAACAGCTGTAAGCCGTACACACTTACATAATTAACACGAGTAAGTCCACTAGTTAATCAATTACTTATATTCAAGTGTTAAAAGTAGTGTACGCAAGATTCAAAATGGATTATTCTTCATTGTCTAGCCTAGACTTCGGACAATGAAGAATATCACATCGAAACTAGTCAGCCAGGTAATTTCCACATATTAACATAGTAAAGAAGATATAAAGTTAACCATTGACATATATTATAGCTAGTTAAAACATATTTTTCCATTTCACAGAACAAATAATCATTGCTACCGGTATTATCTTATGGACTATCGAAACATACTTTATTGCGAACAGTAAAGAAAGCAAAAAATCGGCGAAATATGCTAAGATACGACAAAACATAGTTAATGAAGTGGTAATTGACCATGAGTTTTACCTGATATCTATAATACTCTTGCAGAGCATACAGAATCTGTTCCTTAGATCACATAAAAGATTTTCTGTATAAACACTGAAGATTCAAATAACTATAAATTCACTAGATATCAGTGGCTGCTCGTGAACTTGTGGATTGGAAGAGTTGCAGTAGATTTCGGTACATACAAATTTCACTTCTTGATACCATTACTAATAAGTATAGGACAAAAATAAATGCACTACATATCGAAAAACCAAAACTTCCTGACTTAGTTGGGAGATGTCTGTGGGACCATTTGCTAATCCCTAAGAAAAACTAATACCATCGATTTCAGTCTGAATTTCAAATCGGCAGACACTCAACTTACAATCTACCAGTTAATTCTGAATTGTCTTAGAATAACCTTAAACAGTGGCATGTTCCAAATGATTTTTGAGAGGCTCGTTTAGATTACTCACGGACTGTAGCAACCCACGAAACACATCAGGGTTCTTCGAATCGTTTTTTCATCATGTCCCCTAAGGGAAAGTTCAGATTGGCCACAAAATTTGATACAATCAATATATTTTTAAAAATATTTTCATGATTTTTTCTCACTTCTTGATTATGTTTGAGAATGTTTGTTCTGTTCGTTTCACTTAATTGCACAGCAGTATGAGTTGCGTAACATAGCCAATGAAACAACATTTTTCAGGTGAGACTGCGAAGATTCGTGCATTTTGCTTTTTAGGGGCAAATGTCCTAAATCTGTCACACCACTCCTAGTCCATGCAGCATCACCACCAAAGAGAAGGCAAGGAAAACAAAATACACATTTTTTTTGTTCACATCCACGTAACCACACATGCTTAGCGTAAATTTCATTGTTATACTTCCTTACATATATGCACTATTTCGGCTGGATGAAGCTTAAGTAAGATTTAAGTCGGGTAACAGACGACCCTTTAATTTCACTTCATTACATCAATATTCTCCGCAAGGGAAAGTTGAGAAAAATAAAATTAATATTCTGTAATTCACACACACTCATGCTTGCAAATTTGCACTGGTTAAGTTACGGTATTAAGACGTCACACCAAAGCAACACTCAGATATACTGATGGTCAACAATTTTCTAAAACTGGAAAAGAAGTCTCGTTCGTATTTTACGTGCTATATCAAAAGGATTCTACTCGTGCAATCATTTTGAGTTAAGGCAAATATTAGGTTCTGCTGGAGGCTGGATATATACGTAATAATAAGGCAAAAGAGAATACTAATTTCGTTATATTAACTCGATAAGATTCTACAACAATAAGTATGTGAAAAGAAAATAAAAATTTTGTCATTAAGTTTCAAGGGAATAGAGAATCCATTTGACGCAGCATTACAATAGCAGTGTGAGAGGAGAGGAAAGATCCCTTGTGGCCTGGCTCTGCAAGCCACTGCAGCGAGATATGGGTTTTAAACAGCGGTAGTTTCCCTCTGCTTCCCTTTACCTCTCTATCCCCTGACCTTGCAAGACACACTCTCTATGAGCTGACCACCCTGCAGATCCCAGGACGACTTTGAATGTAGTGTCAATTCCAATACAGTCGACGCGCAAAAAGATTATGCATAAGATAATAGTACATATTCCCGGCCAGATGAAATATAAAGCAATTTAGCAATAAAAGCTGTAACAATTCTTCTACAAATTAAAATAAATATTATTTTTATTTTCCTGTCAAAGCAGGGAGTGTTGCAGTTCCGCAGCTCTTATGGACGAGCCGCCCCTGCTAGATATATATTTTTGACAGCGATATTATATAATTGATCTTATTTTAGTCTTTTATTGTGTATTCGTTTATGACAATAAATATAGGGGAACACAGAGTATGGTACCTTCAAATAAGTTAAATTTCAATAACACTGAAATGAAAGGCATTTAAGAGATACACAACAATAATATTATAAATAAAAATAAACATAATTTTTTGGGACATGTACTTTATTTTATTATATTCACTGAAAAGCTGACATCAACTACAAATATTTCTGAAAAGAAATAGGCAGCTTTGTCACTTTCCTGCAAGTATTTATAAATTTTGTAGGCGTACATGAAGAGAGTAAAATGTATTGCATCACATTTAACATTACACCTCATAGCTTCGTATAGGCCTACATAATTAAAATTATGTAATTCAAATTTGTTATCCTTATCAACAGTAATATGAATAACTAAATTTATGACATTATTTGTAAGTTAATTTGGATTGTACTTAAATTACACTTTGGTTATGACAATGTTCTAGATATTCAATGTAGCATAAATCAGTTCATTGTATATTGTAACAATTTTTAGCATACTTCAGGGCCGCCCATAGAAATTATGGGCTCTGCCCCCTCGCAAATATTTTAATCAATGTTGAAATTCTATAATTTAAACACAATACTAAGACAAAAAGCTAAAGAAATTTTATTATATTGTCTCCACAAAAATGGAAATACCAGTATCGGTAACTCTTCTACTTCTTAAAACCTGTTGGAAATATAATTACCAGTAGTATTTCAATAACATGTGATTTGACAAAATTCTTCTTTCATGTAAAAAGAAGTTTTGTGAATATCGGTATTTTGTGTCTTACTATCCCTAAAAATATCTACCAAAAAATGGACTGCTCCCCCCCCCCCCCCACTCGAGTGGTGTCCATCTCCTCGTATGGGCGGCAATGCATACTAACTTGAGGGTATAACCTTACTGTTAGAGAGCAATGACAAGTCCAACAGATATTGGAAGTCATTCAATATAAATAAAATAGTCATTAAACTCTACTGATGAAAGAAATTTCAGTTTGAAATGTTGTAGTACTGGTACATCTATTCTCATTTGTGTCTAACATAGAGAATGAATAAATCTGGAATTTTAAAGCAATGGTTTTCAAACTGTTTACATGGTGCCATTCTTTCTATATTTAATATCATAGAAGACTTTTAGCCTACATACTTTACATAATCGACAGAAGCCTAAATATTTATTACAGCTTTCAGTTTGAGAACCGCTGTTTCAGAATGCAAAACTTTATACAAGTCATGTTGATTTTTATTAGTAGGTTACTTATGTTCTAGTCTGTACCTTAAATTAGTGCACAGAAATTCTGAATGTCCTGTAATGCTAACATCTTAGTTATGGTTGGATTAAGAGAAAAGGTAGACCAAGTGACCAAGAAGACAGGACAATTTTTAATAATATAATACATAATGTAATTCCCTTCCAAATTTTAAAACTGAAAATATTTATTGAATTTTTTTAGCATCATTATATAGCAGAGCAAAATAATTAAATACGTATGTAAGCATGCAATAGTGACTAGCTGATATTATTGTTCATAAAAATAATACTTTAGAATAAATTAAGTTTTAAGTTTGAAACATCAGATCATAAGAATACAGGAATGATATAAACTTGTATTACCAGTACTGTCAAATGGGGTGATATTGGACAGTTTTTTAAAATATTTTTTTAAGATACCACTTGTGTAATAATTGATAATTTGCAGTTTTTTGTGATTATAAATTGTTAAGTATCTCTACAATGTGACAATCTAAAAACAATGTGCTAGCATTCAGAAATGAGCAGAATAGAATAATTTAAAAATTGTCTGGTGTCATCTCACATTCGGGATGATTTCGGACACTAATGTTTATAAATAAATGTTTGATGTTCTTGCCTCTGTGGGGTTATTTCGGAATTTTTATGTTTTTAAAAAATGCAAAAAATTATTGGTGCTTTATTTTAAACTTTTATAACAAATACAGCTTTAATTACACAAGAAAATCAACTGTTATCAAAAAAACAACATATTACAATTTTTATAAGTTACTTTCAATCTGCTGTGTAACGTTATATTTTCCACTTAACCACAAAATATTTGTTCTAAATCCAGAATAATAGGAATATGAAATTCTATTAAAACTTGCTGTTGGACTGTGTCATTTTCAATTTTTATACATTATATAGTTTATACATAGAGAATCTTCTCGCATTATGATATGCTGTTGATCATTATGAGTGACATAAATAAATATACATACCGGTAAAAGAAAATGAACAAATACCATGTATAACTTTCGAGGAAATGATATATTATTGGTATCACTATTACATGTTTAACTTTTAAACATAAGCCTACATATTTTTAATGAATAAATTTCTGACCAGTTTTATGGAGCTAGTGTTACATAATAAATGTAAAATATAAAGCCAACTCCATTATAAGCCAAATCGGCCCAGAAGTGGCGGAAGATTAAGACTCCCACCATTACAGAAAATTGATATTAATTGTAGTAGAGATATCAGTCCTACGTGCCTGCCACCTTCACCCCCAAGGAAATGCCCCTGGTACTCATTTCTATTAGAGACTGAGTGAACTTCAGGGTCATAGCGTGGCCGAAAGGATTATTGGTAGATCAATGGAGAAAATCCATGACCCAATCGGGAACCGAACCTGCGACTTTTCAGCTTTGCAGCTTTACGCCTTAACTGTGATGCTACCGCGTGCCTTCAATATGACAAAATAGTAAGATTAACTTTATTATTTACTTGGTTGGTTGGCTATCAATACTATGCTTTAAAGACACTCCCAGGCTCTACAAGTATGACAGGTTCGAATTGCAATTCTGAAGCGGAGGTACCTGGAAGGAAAAATTAATCATCCCCGTTGGAAAAGTGTAAGGTGAATTTTGATGTGAACTATGATAAATGGGTGGAGAATTTTACCTGGAACCCTCTTTTTCAGAGAAAGGTTTCTTTAACTTGCTTCAGTTCTGTGACATAAGACCCCCAGGTTTTAGTTCTTCTCTGGTGTCACGATAACTGTATCTATAAGCCCTAAAAAATCTATCGATTTAAACTTCAGCTCTAATGGTAAATATTTGACGATTATTTTTATTCATAAAATGGTAAAAGATTTATCTCTGTAAACGATTCCCATCATAAATACAAGAGAATATAGAAACATTGAATGTATGAAATAATTGTCAGAAGAAGAAGTAGGTATAGAAAAAGATGATAAAAAGCATGAATTGTGAAAAAATTTACACTACCATTTATATCTATTAACATTTTCTTACTTTGTCACATTTGCTCTTACATACTCGACTTTAACTAAAATGTACATATTCACAGCATGAAATGATGAACTTAAATATTTTACACAATAATTCTGATAGTTGTCATGATTCAGTTCATATTTGCAACAATCGTTACAGCACTACTGCTTTACAAGAACAACTGCAGACACAACTTCTTCAGAATTTCCCTTGTACATATTTCTCTGATGAGAATCACTCTCAGTCCTTAAATTATATCGATCCCCAGGGCTAATTGGAACAGCAGAAACTCTTCCCATTGAACTGTGATGTCTGTGATTGTTCCAGTCTTCATTTTGTTCTCTACTTTCTGCCTCTACAACACCTGCTGAATAATGGTTGCTGCCTCGTGATAGGTCTGGTGCTGGAATCTCGTAAGCTCGTGCGGGAACCGCTCCTTCTGGGGCATTAATGGGCATCCAGCTGGATGATGAGACAGCTGAAAAACTCTCTGGATTGAGAATGTTTCCTGTAAAAATTAAATAACCTTCATTCAGAATTTAGGAATATTAAACGTGGAGTTCCTTAGGGATCAATTTTAGATCCATTATTTTTCCTAGTTTATACGAGTATTAATGTACGTAAAGATTAATTTTTACATAATTTATCTGTTATGGTAACAATGGTTATTAGAGGAGAAAAATTCGCTCTGATGTACTTGTAGATCTTTTTATTTATTTGACATTGTTGTATCAACTGCGAAGTTATCTAGCATTGGTGGAATTGGAGATATCAAAACAATATTTGGCGAGATGAGTTCGAGGATTGTCCGACATTCTCTTACAGCTGGGGAACACTTGACTTTTCGTCATTAACTCAAGTGTCCCACTCTAGGAGCGAAGCACAGTAACTGTAGGTCTTTTCGCAGCCATAGTATTGCTTTCAGTGCACCATGGAAGACAAACTACATTGCACCGCATGATACTGATTAATGAAGAAATGGTGGAATGTCGGTAGGGGAAACGGGAGTACTCCGCGAAAACCTACGATCAAGCACTGTCTTTGTCCACCACAAATTCCAGTTAAACCTGCAATTGGGATTCGAATTTGGGTTACCATCTTGGAAAGCAGACGCTCTAACATAGTGCTTATCCTCTTACTTACATGTTAACTATGAAAGATATGCACTCACTTGTATCCACTTCTTTGTGCATGTCTTCCTGCTCTGACATTGGAATGGAAGATGGTTCTGGTTGTTGGTAGAGTCTCACAGGATGTCTGGAACCCTTGTACAAGAGCACCGGATTTGATTCTTCTGGCTCCTCCTCTAAGCCGTTTTCCTCATCATCATCAATATCTTGGGCAGTCCTTTCCATAGCGACACTCTCTGCATTGTGCATCTGTTCTGTTTCATCACTTCGTTGTCTTGGCCCCAGTACTGGTGTGTAAGGTATGATTGGCACATAGTACTGTTGTGGTATTATGGAGCCTGTACCATAATTATAAACTGCGGGAGGGTTTGTAGTTTGCTGCCCATACGAGTAGGGTGAAACTGTTTGAGAAGTGCTCATGGACGCAGCAGCTGCTGCATAGCTGTCCTCCGGTTGTGGGTGGAAGATTGCTTTCGTTATATCAGGATGACTTACAGAATTGACTGGTGGGCTCTGAGGTTTCCTTACTGGTGGATTGTAGAATGCTGGTGGTGATTTAGGGTATTGTGAGTTGTGATTTGGGTATATAGTGGAGTAATGATGTGGCTTTGTCTTGATCAGTAGTGTAGGTGGTGGTCCTGGGTGGATATGTTTCGGTGAAACAGGGATGAGGTGGTGGTAATGGCCGACCAGTGCTTTTGTCGCAGTTATATGGTGATGGGGTGGTCCCAGAACGTATGTTCCTCGATGTCTCGATGTTAAATATGGGCGAAGGACGACAGGTTTTGGAGGCCCGTATGTAGTGGCTTGCACAGGTGGTGGAGAGGTTAATATTGGTCGTTGTGAAGGTGAAGGTGTGGTGTATACTGCAGGATTGTATGCTACTCCATTTTGAGATGAAGGGGTGAGTGAATCATACGTGAGATCTACACTGTTGTGTATAGGCGGTGGAGTGACAGGTAACGGTGTTGGTATAAGAGGTGGAGAAGTTGATGGTAAATGTGGATGTAGCGGTGGTGGTGGTGGTGGGGGTGGTGGTGGTGGGGGTGGGGGTGGAGGTGGAGGTGGAGGAGGAGGAGGTGGCGGTGGTGGAGATGGAGGAGTTGGAGGTGGTTGGGGTTGTGGGCTAGTAGGCACTATGTAACCATAATATGGGACACCTTTGTTGACACCAGCCACATTCTGTATTCCAACCTGCACGCAGAGAGAAAAAATCTGATAATACATGAAAATTACTCATTTACTCACGTTTTTGAATACAGGTATAGCATGTACCATTTTTAAAAACCCTTGCTTAGAATAAACAATCTCATTTTATTATATCATCAATGCATGACATGAAAATAGGATAGACACGTGCAGCAATCTTGTTCTCACAGAATAGCCACTTCTTTCTATCTTATCTTTTTTATCCTTTGCAAAGCATGTACATAGCTGACAGTCATTCATAAAAAGTGGCAACTTCATTTTACTTAGAAGACGTAATACACCCATAGTTAATTATATACCTTTCTTGCACTCCTTGAAGATGAACTCGAAGGTTGTATGGTTTCATTATCTTAAGGGGTTAGGTACAGCTTAAAGGAGTAAAATTTTGGAAATATTCAACTTTTTTTTTCCTCCATTACTGTATCTTGTAGAATAATGAAACTTAGTATGCGTAAAACACTGTCCTTCTGCTATATGATAAACATGTTTTTACGATTAAAAAAAAATTATTTATATATTTTTTTCAAAATTCAAAGTTCACTGTGCAGTGATGAAGCATTTCCCTTATAACTCAAAAAGTATCCAACATTCTGTGATGAAATTTTTTGTGTGTAGTTATGCATGTCATATCTACAATATGATGCAAAATCAGTTCTCTACCTTTGATAGATTATCTGATAAAAAATAAATTCATTTTAAAAAAATGGTTAAATATCTGACACACACACAAAAAAAAATATTGTTTATTAAGGAATGTAGTTGAAAGAGCATGATATTGTAAGCATGAGCTTCAGCAATAAAATAAAAGAGAGAGAACATGAAAAACTTAACAAGTTTATGAGTTATGAGGGAAATGCTTCATCACTGCACAGTGAACTTTGAATTTTGAAAAAAAAAAAAAAGTATAAATATTTTTTTAAATCGTAAAAATATTTTTACATAGACCAATTTTCATTATTGTACAAGATACAGTAATGGAGGAAAAAAATGTTGAATATTTCCAAAAATTTTACTGCTGTAAGCTATACCTAACCCCTTAAGTACATCCTATGTTTTTAATATCTAGAGTTGTTCATTATAGGCGAAGGATTTTAAAAAATGACAACCTTTAAGCAAAAGCTTATTATGAAGACTTTAAAGGATATGAATCCTCTAGATTCAAAACCTCCTAAAAACCATTTTGTTCATAATTGAATTATGCCCATATATTACTTGCTAAGAATGAATTCTGATGTTTTATATAGTTTAAATTAAAAAAAAGTCACGGAATTTAAAGCAAAAGGTTTGTTAAAAGTCACTGTTAGGTTAAAAATTTCTTCTATTTTCCACCAGTTACTGTCAAAAATCCTTTAATTTGTGAAAGTGGATATAGGAGATTTTGAATCTATAGGATTCATATATACTACACGAAACAGACCAGAAACTTTGTTCATCGTTCTAGTACCGGTAATAAAATATGTACAGTGCACTCCATTCAGTATAGGAGCTGGAACAAAACATTAACATTTTTTACTTAGATTAGATAAGAAAAATCATTGTCACGTATTCGATATATACTTTCTCATATGTTTTATGCGATTTGCAACAGCTTCAGTTCTCTGTCTTATTACCAATGACACTTCCGTTTGTAGTTTTTCCTTTTTTATTTCAGGTTTTATTTATAGTTGCTTTAATTTCAAGGTCATTTCACGACTGTCGACTGTATCTTAGCCAGGGGCGTATTTTGCTGGCTACCGGGGCTACCGGTGGTAGCCCAAGGAAATTACAAAAGAAAAAGTTTATAATATAACATAATGTAATAATTTTGTATTATTAGTTTTACCATAGTAATTAAAATTGAAGTAATTGTTAGATATATTTTGTGTAATAATAGGGTCAGCGGTAGCCCAAACCCTTTAACCAGCATACGCCACTGATCTTAGCTGTATCTTTTGCATTGGAAATGATCGAGGGAACAACTAAAAACGCCGATCAGATTGGCTGGCCCCGGGATTTGAAATCAGGACCTCCCTTAAGAAAGTCCAATGTTTTGCCACTCAGCCACCTCGCTCGGGTTAATTTTCTTGAAGAATTCTTATTTACGAGATATACAAAAGTTAAATCATATACTGTACTCCGAAATAAAGACAAATACTTTCATTTCCCGCATTGCAAATAACACACATTTTTTGTGAATCCCGAAGATCCCATGTAAATAATGAAATTGTACGTTTTAAGTTGATGTGATTAATTTTTTCACAAATCTACCTGATATAACTTTACATATATTGTATTCGCTTACAATATCACTTTGCTCATTACGAAAATCAGTAATTAATATTGGTAGAAATATGAAAATATATTCTTCATTCGTAAGTTATTTATCTAACAACAGCTATGTTGACAAATCGTCGTAAAATAACCTACAAAAATAAAAATAAATAAACAACAGCTAGGGAAGAAAAACTATTAGGGTTAAATAATTATTTATTGATAAGTAATTCCTACCGAATACAAATTTGACATTTACAACTGACTGTGAATGTGTTATCTGTGACAAAGAGTGCTTTTCCTGTCGACCGTTGTTTACTGGCTTTCACATTATTTGTGGCGTGCACATTAGAACTAGTTCACAGAGTAAATTTTACATTTGAAGACGATTAATATTGGACTTAGTAACGGTGACATACCATCGCCTTACTACTCATTGATCTTACAAAAGCATAAGTATTAATTAACAAGTTTTATTTTCCTGAAATATTTAATAAATAGAGAGACAAAGATATCTTACATAACATTTTAAAAATCTATTTCTCATTACAATTTGCATAAATATCTAATATAAACCAAACCTGAGTAGGAATAATGATGGGACCAGCCCCTAGGAGCTGATGGTGGACAGATCCTGGATACACCAGAACGGGTTGTTGAATTGCTGGCAGTTGATTGGTACCAGTTGTTGCAAAGTAACGCAACCCTTGTACCCCATCGTAATTTGTCTGAAAGGAGAGTAAATTATTACTTAATTGTACACTGTACAGGTATTCATAACAGTCTTCCGATATGGTTCAAATAGAATTTATAGTCGGGTTCGATTGCCAGTAGAGAAAAGGGAATTTAGCTTTTTCGCACGAAATTGATATGCATATCTTATATTGTGTTTGTCCTTTATTGTCTCACAAGGTGGAATATCACCATGCTGATCAAATGAAGAAGGAATCCTGTTACTGGTATACTTAAAACCCTCAAGAACCTATATGATTGTAGATAGAACGCGCCAAAAAGATGACTTTTGAAGTAGTCTATGATGATTATGATGGCGACAATGATGATGATAATGATAATGATAATGATAATGATAATAATGATGATGATAATAATAATAATAATAATAATAATAATAATAATAATAATACTTACTTACAAATGGCTTTTAAGGAACCCGAAGGTTCATTGCTGCCCTCACATAAGCCCGCCATCGGTCCCTATCCTGTGTAAGATTAATCCACTCTCTATCATCATATCCCATCTCCCTCAAATCCATTTTAATATTATCCTCCCATCTACGTCTCGGCCTCCCGAAAGGTCTTTTTCCCTCTGGCCTCCCAATTAACACTCTATATGCATTTCTAGATTCGCCCATACGTGCTACATGCCCTGCCCATCTCAAACGTCTGGATTTAATGTTCCTAATTATGTCAGGTGAAGAATACAATGCATGAAGTTCTGCGTTGTGTAACTTTCTCCATTCTCCTGTAACTTCATCCCTCTTAGCCCCAAATATTTTCCTAAGAACCTTATTCTCAAATACCCTTAATCTCTGTTCCTCTCTCAAAGTGAGAGTCCAAGTTTCACAACCATACAGAACAACCGGTCATATAACTGTTTTATAAATTCTAACTTTCAGATTTTTGGACAGCAGACTGGATGACAAGAGCTTCTCAACCGAATAATAACAGGCATTTCCCATATTTATTCTGCGTTTAATTTCCTCCCGAGTGTCATTTATATTTGTTACTGTTGCTCCAAGATATTTGAATTTTTCCACCTCTTCGAAGGATAAATCTCCAATTTTTATATTTCCATTTCGTACAATATTTTGGTCACAAGACATAATCATATACTTTGTCTTTTGGGATTTACTTCCAAACCTATCGCTTTACTTGCTTCAAGTAAATAATAATAATAATAATAATAATAATAATAATAATAATAATAATAATAATGAGGAGGCAGACGGTCATGATGATGATGATGATGATGATGATGATGATGATGATGGTGATGATGATAGTACTAAAAAGACGACGATGGCAATCATGGCGTTAAGCATAAACTTTTTATGCAATCTTTCGAACCACAGTATTTTTAATCTTGTCATTTTTGGGATCGTATTATAACTATGGACGAACAAGAATTCATTATTACAACCCAAAAACAAAGGAACAATAAAAACAATGAAAACATTGATTCCTCCTGCCAAAAGATATTTCGTGTTCAAAAATCAGCATGAAAGGTCGTCAGATCAGTTATTTTTAATTATTATTTTTTTTGGGACAAAGACGGACTACAGAGAACAAAGGTGAAACTGTGAAGGGTGCATATTACTCTTCATTATTAACTAACTTGTAAGCTTCGGGAAAAATCGTGGAGGAACATCGTGATAAAATTTCCAAAGGTGTGCTGTTCTTGCAAGACAATGCACTCGCTCAGAAGTCCGTGATTGCATTGCAGAAATTTATTAAGTTGGCTTTGAACTGATTCACCATTCCCTTTGTTCACCAGATGTAACCACTTCAGACTATCACCTATTTGCGAAACTAATAAAAAAAATATTGAAAGGGAAGAAGTTTTCATCGAATGAAGCAGTAACAAGTGCTTTGGAGAGGTGGTTTACAGCCCAAGACAAATAATTTGTAAAGGCTTGGAATTACTTTATAACCACTGTACTAAGTGTATAGAGCTAAAAGTTGATTATGTTGAATAAATAAGATTTGTTTTGAGGTATAACTTAGTAACTTTTTCCATGTGAGGTCAAGAACTTATCAATACTGTCTGAACTATGTTTGATTAATTTTTACTTAGTTACTGAGCAAGTTGGGCTTCATTTCTCGTAGAGATGGACTCATCCATTGTCTCCTGTTACATAGTCCGACAACAGTATTACTGCAGATGTGCTATAATCCTATCATTGCATGACGTCTCTGCTTTCTGTTACACAAAGTGTTAAAATTTTCCCGTTTGTAGTACAATAAATTCGTAGTCACTTCAAAATTGTGTTAGAATGCCCACGCTCTTGTAGTCTGAAGAAATTTTTTTTTACAATTGAACTGATTTGGATCATCACTCTAACACAAATAACTACATTTTTTAATTAGTACAGTGGAAGCTCTTAAGTTCGACATTCTATAGTTCGACTGCTTACATAGGAGAATTAGATACGCCCCTATACAGACACTTAGAAATGAGTTTGGCATTTGAATGGGAATTGGTTCTGTGTCTTGTAGTAATACTTTTGTTAAAGGAAAACAGAATATTGTATTGATTAGGACATCCATATTTAATCACCGATTTTAGATTAATGAACTCTTTTTCTCTTTTTTTCTATTTGAGAATTGTGCCGTTTGTGAGATGAAACTGTCGAAACCCACTGTGGTACTAGAAGAGCATACACAAGTCTCGGGGCGGGCAGGAAATGCATGTACAGTACTGTATTCGTTGTTGGATAACCAATAAGAATTTGTATTGATTTTACCTCCCACACCCACTACCCTTATTGGACTGAACTTTCAATTCTGTTCTGTCGAACTTAGTAGAGTCCACTGTACTCTCAGATACAATAACTTCTGCGAACATCTTGGCTAATAAAATGAATGATAAATAAGGTACTAATATAATATCAGAATGTTGTTGTTGTTTTCTAATGCCAGGCGTTTGACAATAAAGTCATCTGACCTCTTGCACTCCAATATTTAGTAACAGGTCTGTAAGTAGCAGTGCTGCCCTTCTTTGCTAAAGCATCCGCATTCTCGTTTCCCAGGATTCCACAATGGGATGGTATCCATTGGAATACAATTCTTTTATTGAGTGATATTAATTGAGAGAGCATTTTAGTTATTTCTGCTGTTTGAGATGAAGGTGTGTGTTTAGAGACGATTGATAGAATAGCTGTTTTGGAGTCTGACAATATAACTGCATTCCTAAATTTATTGATGTGGCATAGAAGATTCCTGAGACATTCACTTATTGTAATGATTTCACCATCAAAACTTGTTGTTCCATATCCAAGTTATCTATAAAGTGAGAAGAGACAGCACGTAACACCTGCACTGGCACCTTGTTCTCTGGAGATCAAGGATCCGTCAAAATGTAAAATAACGAAAAGTTACGTTAAAATATCTCACCTTCGCATAATGAGATGTTGGGTCACCTCCGAAATGTATTACAGCTCCTGTCGTAATCTGTCCGGGAGGCTCGCCCCTAGCACCCCACAGTGCAGACAGGAGTGATATGAGCAGTACCACCTGTAACATCAAAATTATCAGTTTATAATTTGTATAATAATAATTGTATAATAATCCCCTTTTATGGAGGAGGGGCCCGAAGGCTTGTAAACTGCCCGAGGCTTATTGTGCTTATCACTTCTATTCTATGAATGATATTTGTAGACGAACGGTCGCGCTTTTGTACGAATACAGCACGCTGCACCGTTAACTTAAACCAGGCTATAGTAATGATGATAATGATATGTGAATAAATGATGGTCGAAAGTTACCCAGCAAATTTTGTGATATTTTAAATATTTCCATACTTAATGTGTTCAAGGTAATATCAAATTCATATCATACGATAATAATTATAGAATTCGATTGATTCTTAGTTGTACTGTACGAAAAATAATGGATTTTATACACATATTTTGTCATTTTTGTACAAAACCAGGAGAATGAAACCATTTTCTTTTATTAAGCTTATTTCAAACAGACATGAAAGATTTTATACTTTAAGAACAACTTTTGCGTGAACGTAGACCCGTTATTTAACACTTTCTTTTTTTCTTTGTCTATTCTTTTGTGTCGGGATGTTTATGCTTTCTGTTGTTTAGTAAACTGTCCGAAGACAGGTTTGAACCTCAAAAGTGACACCAATAAGGCATTACTCATGAGGAAACTAAGCCAGGAGATAATGGGTTAGGGTGGCAAGTTCCTTTCCCCATCAGATACTTTCTATTATTATTATTATTATTATTATTATTATTATTATTATTATTATTATTTGATAGATTATTAATTGAAGTGTTCATATTTAGACATTGATGTTTATCTAGGTAGTTGCTAATCATTATTTCTGTATCGAGAACTGCAAATCAGTTTTTGAGCTTCCATGGACATTTGCTGATATTACAGTAATCATTTCAGTTTAATAGTAAAGACAAAACAATCTTGATGACATTGCTGAATAGAATGTTATGAAACTAGTTTATATTGTTATAGGCCTACTTTACTGCATGAGTCAATGTTTAGGAAACGAGCAAAGCGAATTTTCTAATTTTAACGAATGCAATAACTATATAACATAAACGTGTTTCATATGCTATTTTCCTTTATGACTGCATTATGAAACAATTGCCAGGCTAACGAAATAACATAAAAAATTGTAACGATGATCTATGAATAATGAATTGCTATGACAGTCAATGACGTTATAGTTACCTACCTAGACGCACAGCGAGCGCTGCTGTGCTGTACAAAATTGAAACCCTTCGCGCATCGACATCATTGTGGCAAGTGTGGCATTTAACAGGTAGTTGTGATAGTGACTGCGAGTATATCCAGTGTGCATTTGATGAATCTATCATAATGATGCATTTTTGTAAGGCTTATGACTGCACAAATCGCTTCAGGAAAGGCTACAGCATCACTTTTCTTGCGTAAATAACGATATTTAAATGCACCTAATAGTATAAGGTGCAATTAATGCAGGCAATAAATAGCACTTTTATGTAGATTGAATTATTCTGTTAGCTTACACTAAAACTATTTCGGTAAACATATTGCTGCTATTTTTTATAATAAGATAGAAACATTATTATAAAAGCATAACTACTGTTGCGATTGGTTGTTTGCCATTAGAAGAGATAATTTTATTTGAACAAATTATCACAACATAAATAGTATTCTGAACATTTCACAGAAGTTTGCTTCCGGAAATCACATGAAAAAAAGGAAAGTCACGCAGTTTCATTCCTCTTTAATTTTTCGGAATATCTAATGCTGATAGGTTCATTGTTGAAACAAGTTAAGTTCACATAGACCTAATTTCCATTGGCTTGAACTTCATCATTTGAAAGTATAGGCTATTTAGTAGAATTTCTTTTTTTCGTGGTATAATATTATTTTTAGGTAGGAAAACATCCTATGAGGATTCTGAAAAGTACTGGAATCTAAGAACCAGACAATGTAACTGCTATTGCGAATTGTTCACACGTCCCTGATACTATTAGTGCGGAACACAATTATATGCTCAGTCTAAAAAAATTGAGATTAATGGAAAAGGTGAGTTATAGAAAAAGAATGAACAGATTAGGAGTTTGAAAAATGAAAATCTGGCTTGTATTTTTATTATTATTATTATTATTATTATTATTATTATTATTAGGCCTATTATTATTATTATTATTATTATTATTATTATTATTATTATTATTATTATTATTATTGAGATTCCAAATTAATGCATTTTGAAGTAAGATTTAGTGGATTGATTAATAGCACTCAACATAATAAAGTCCCTTTACTTTTTTAGGATAAATAGTAGGTATACATTTTCTCCATTCCTGTGCGTTTTTATTGTCACTTTGTTCGTCACAATAACACTTGTATAGTATTTAATATATGAATATCAAGAGGATTGTTAGTTTTGAAAAAAGTAATATAATTATAGAGCATATAGGACTGTAGGTACTTTATTTCTTCATGTGCAGTAGGCAGGCCTTCGTAAGAAACTTTATTGACGGAATGTAATCCAGTTATATCGGTTTTATAAATCGTATTGTATACTTATTATTTTAGTATAGTAAGGTTAAACAATAATTTCACATTTTATCATATTTTGATGTATTATTAAGGGTCCGAATACTTATATTTGTGATATTTTTAGCTAGAAACTTGATAGCCTGCTAGCTTGAGCTGCCACAGTAATGGCGTCGTGCACACCGTTCTATTTGACCTGTCCCTATAGACTGCGCAGCCACTTGTGTAGGGCCTTGATGACAGTAGTGATGTATTCAATATTATTCACGGTAAATTTTAATTTTATGGCACAATGTGGCTAACGAGAAAGACAGGCTACGGCACGACGTCACATTCTTAGTCATAACATGGCCAACATTGAACAAGTTTATATGTAAATACACGTTTAACATGAGTTTAATATAGAAATTCCTTTGTTTTGTTTTGTTTGTTTTTTGTTTGTTTTTGTTTTGTTTTGTTTTGTTTTTTTTTTGTTTTTTTTTTTAGGACTTTGAACATGTATTTATATTACGCGATTGTCAAGATGGCCATGACTAGACCATGACAACCACGTGACTCCAATTCGTGCTGAAGCCTATCTTTCTCGTTAGTCACGATGGCAAAAATTATGTCGTCATAATAGAAGTCATTACGTCTTAGTTAGCATAGTAATATTTTACGGCACTGGAACAATAATGTAGGATATTGTGCCGATTTTGACTAACGATATAGACTATTTGTAATGCTGGTGTACAAAAAAATTATTTTTCAAGACAACAAGTGATAATAAGTAAACTTATTTGAAGCCATTGTAATTTCATAATCGTCAATTATTTTAAGATTTGGGATTTCGCTTTATTCAGTTCCCAATTTTGTGAGAATTCAGCATCAACATTCAACATTTCGGACACTATAGTCCCGTCGCTGTTATTTCCGGCAGCCAATCACGTTGCAGGTCGGCTACATTTAAACGTGTGACTCTTGTGATTCGCTCTTGATAACGTTATGCATTTCCTAAGGCTCAATAAATACTTAATATAATAGCCCGCCATTTTGGCTCTTTCGTTGGCGTTCGCAGAAAGCACACGAGGACGTTATTTTCCGCTCAATTACAGTGCGTTTGATTTATTATCATAGGAGCTACGACATGATAATGTTTAACAGTCGGCAAATAGATTCCTCGTCTGGTAGATCGGCAACGAAAGAACAAAAATGGCGAACGATACTACGTACCTAGACTTAAAGAGCCTTCACTTCAGGCGTAAGCAAAGAGGAGGAGTCACGCCGGGAATAACAGCATCGCGACTATAATAATAGAACTTCCACGTTATGATCAGCACAAGGCAAGACCACTATTTAAGATGGCATAAAACAAACAACAAGACAAGCTACAGTCAGTTTCTATAGGAAAGAGATAAGTCTCTACGTCCTTCTTGTAAATCGAATTCGGTTCCGCCGGGTTTGCAGTAGACAGCAAAATGGTACAACTTGAGCAATTCTACTATTGATTTCAGCACCATTTGGTCCATTCCGTCCTCACTCTTTGTGAGGATTGTGTTCCAATATTGTGAATACACATCTATTAATTTATGAATTACTATTCAATTTGCCATACCTAAAAGAAAAATGAAAAAGTGGAATGTAATTTTTATTTTCTCAAAACTCGACTAATTTTTACTTCCGAGCCGCTCCTGTCGTGACATTGCCCGTCCGTTCGGTCTTGTGCCGGAGCCCCAGTTGAGAGTCGGCACGTCATATCGCACGACAATCGTTCGTGCGTGTATCCGCCCCTGAAAGTGTACCAGTGTGTCTCATGTGTCACTTGAAGGAACTGGATTAAAGTCTCTCCACGTTCTGCAGCCGGACATTGCTGTTATCTCCCTGCACTTTCTCCCCATAATCTTACGGCAATGAAGTCTGCGAATCACGAAAACGAAAACCCTCCGCGGCACGCACGGGGTCAAGGTGATGCCCTTAATTTCATTCAAATTATGCACAGGATAAACACTGACAAAAGAGGACGATGGCGGCTTTGTCAGATATGTAGAACATTTCTCTATTTAGCCACGCGTCGAGTCGATACGTGCCTCCAAGCAGGGCGCTCTTCCTGCTCGCATTTATAGAGCTCACGATGCTTGTATGGACTCTAGTGAGGGCCAAGGATGGAAAATGGACCTATTGACCTTGAACACAAATCCAATTGATATGGAATTAGAATAATTATCTTCTTCTCCTTCTATATTGAGGATTAGGTCTACTGGAACCTGTTCCGTCTCCAAATGCATTATTATTATTATTATTATTATTATTATTATTATTATTATTATTATTATTATTATTATTATTATTATTATTATTATTATTATTATTCTGGGATCATAAAAAAATGAGGAACTTCAAATAGAACCCATTATGCAGTTCATCAGCAAATATCAACTTCAGTGGAAGAGTCATCTCGAACGAATGAATCGATGCAGAATTCCAAAAGCACTGTTTCATTACCATCCGTATGGCAAAAGATCTCTAGGCCGTCCAAAGAAGAGATGAACTGAAAATTCTAGTTTGAGACCGTAACAGGCCACTTGGCCTAATACTTGTTAGGAAGACGACGACGATTATTATTATTATTATTATTATTATTATTATTATTATTATTATTATTATTATTACTTACTGGCTTTTAAGGAACCCGGAGGTTCATTGCCGCCCTCACATAAGCCCGCCATCGGTCCCTATCCTGAGTAAGATTAATCCAGTCTCTATCATCATATCCCACCTCCCTCAAATCCATTTTAATATTATTTTCCCATCTACGTCTCGGCCTTCCCAAAGGTCTTTTTCCCTCCGGCCTCCCAACTAAAACTCTATATGCATTTCTGGATTCGCCCATACGTGCTACATGCCCTGCCACATCTCAAACGTCTGGATTTCACGTTCCTAATTATGTCAGGTGAAGAATACAATGCGTGCAATTCTGTATTGTGTAACTTTCTCCATGCTCCTGTAACTTCATCCCTCTTAGCCCCAAATATTTTCCTAAGCACCTTATTCTCAAACACCCTTAACATATGTTCCTCTCTCAAAGTGAGAGTCCAAGTTTCACAACTATAAAGAACAACCTTTAATATAACTGTTTTATAAATTCTAACTTTCAGATTTTTTGACAGCAGACTGGATGATAAAAGCTTCTCAACCGAATAATAACAGGCATATTATTATTATTATTATTATTATTATTATTATTATTATTATTATTATTATTATTATTATTACACCCATATCAAGGTTACACAAATATTATTTCCATGATCCTAGAACATACACTGTTCTTAAGGTTCCTGGGTATATAGGGTTGTTTCCGACCTCTGATAACGAATTTGAATGACATAATGTGCATCAGGAGCCAGACGACAGCTGAACTGTGCCGCCAGGTGACAGACCAGTAGTGAGTGTTCTCATAGAGTGCACGGCGACTCACAGCAAAAATTCCCAAGAAAATTGAGCCGTTTTGGGAGGGGTACATTACTACCCTTTTCAATGCCAAGTAGAGTTAAGTGAAAATAAAAAAAGCCTGCAATAAAAGAGATTTCGTTATTTCCAAGAAAGGCATCTTCTGTGTACTTAATAAGATTGGTAAAGCTCGGATGGGATTAATTTGTATCATCTCGTGAGGTGCGGCGACTTGTGACGCGGGGTGGATTTGCTTGCTTTTTCCACTCTGGAATTAATCCCATCCGAGCTTTGCCAGTATTATTAGGTACACACAAAATGCCTTTCTTGGAAATAACGAAACTACGTTTTTTGCAGGCTTCTATGATTTTCAAGTAACTGTATTTGGAATCGGAAAGAGTTATGTATCCCTCCCAAAAAGGCTCGATTTTTTGGGCATTGCTACTGTGATACACCGTGCACTCTGATTACGAAACCACTCACTACTGGTCTGTCACCTCTCGCCGCAGTTCAGCCGTCGGTGTGATTTCTGACGCACATGACATCATTCAAATTCGTTATCAGAGATCGGAAACAACCCTCTGTATATCTAGAGTTAAAATCTATTTACAAAAGTATGCTAATGAAGGTAAATTTATCCCTATTACAGACCATAGAGACCCACAGGATAGCGGAAGGGTAAGGTTCTCCCACCTTTCCAGACAGTCAGCATTAATAGCAGTATGGATGTCAGTTCTACTTGCTTTCCACCTTTATCCCCAAGGAAACTCTCCTAAATGGGTCTGATCTTTCCATTGGAGCTAGAAGAATTAAGAAATGTGAATCTTTCAAGTATTTAGGGTCAATTATCACAAGTGAAGGAACCTGTAAAAAATATATATAGACAAGAATTGCCATAGCAAAAAAAAAGTCACTAAAATTTTACATGGAATAATACGCAAATTTATCAGAGCTTTGTACAAAATATTGTATCATATGGAAGTGAAACATGAACATTAACTGAAACACTACAAAATTATATTAGGACAGTAGAATTCGACTATCTTAGGAGAAGACAAGAAAAGATAAAGTGAGAAATGAATAATTTCTCTGGAAAGAAGAGAATGTCACTACGTCTACTATTAAACGGATTGAGAATCAAACACAAATGGTATAAAGAATGGGAAACGAACGATGGCAAAAAAAAATCTCCAGTAGAAACAAACGAGTTAGACCAAGAATGAATTGGAAAGCTGACGTCAGAACAATAATGGAAGACAGAACTTTGAGAGGGAGATTGGAATAACATAAATATTTGGAGACTGAAGACGACAAACCTAAAGATGGTAAAAAAGCCGGTGAAGAAGAAGGAAATTCTTCTGTTACTAATTTCTTTTAGAATCTGAGTAAAATCCAGTGCTACAGTGCGACCGGTTGGAGGAAATCCATGATCCGATCGTGATTAGAGCCCGCGCTTTTCCGACTTTCAGCGCAACGCCTTAACCGCGACACTACCGCGAGCAGCTTGCAAAATTAATGCACTGATAATACACTTTGAGTAATAATAATAATAATCCGTGGCGCTACAGCCCGTGAAGGGCCTAGACCGACCAGCCGGCTGCTGACCTCACGCCCACATGCCGAAGCAGAGGTGAACGATCATCCAACCAGAATGGAGGTATCGTGTGGTTAGCACGATGATCCCCCCAGCCGTTATAGCTGGTATTCGCAACCGGATTTCGCTACCTATCGTAGCTTCCCAAGTGCATCACGATGCTGGGTGGGCACCGGTCCCATACACTGGCCTAAATTTCATGAGAAAATGTCTTCCCCCATGAGGAATCGAACCAGCGCGCATTCCGTAACGCGAGTCCTAGGCGGGATACCTTAGACCGCGACGCCACGGCGCGGGACACGCATTGAGTGAACTATAGTGAAAAACTGTTGTGATCTGAGACTAATTTCAAAATGTCGTATCATATGAAGATAAAATATTATTATATTGCATGCCCTTCATTAATTATTACCAGGGAACGGATTTATATGGACTAAAAATATATGAAATATGTAAATATATATGTAGTTATTTTTACCAAAATATGGAATTAAATATGGATTTTTACCAAAATATGGAATTAAATATGGACTTAAAATTATAAAAAAATGACTATGTACGTTAAATATTGGTACATTTTAATCAAACTAAACAAAAAATATAATGGACGTACCTTATCTTCCAATGTAGTTTCAACAAAACACAATTTTTATTGTCTGTTACCATAACAATAGGTTACAAACATTTCTTTCAAGTGCTGAAAAGTGAATCTTCTTCTATTGTCTCTGAGGATAGATTTATACTGACTAAAAGAGCGTTCGACGTCACAAGAAGTAACTGGTACATAATTCAATTTCACAATGTCTGCTGGGGATAAGTCCAAGTTAATCTTCACTGTTGATTCACCACTCATCACAGCAACAACCTTTTGTAGTTCTTCATATCCAGGGTTTTTTGAAAGTACAGTGTCCACCTTAGCTCTTACTGCATCTGCAACTTTACCTCTACCACGATTCAGTTGTTCCACAGTACTATTTATAATTTCAAAACTTTCAGATAGTGAAAGGTGCCTATTTTGGAGACTTTTGAGCGTTTTTATGATGCATGAAAATGTATGCTGAATGTGAGCTAAGTCATTCTTCACACTTATGTCACAGGTAACTGTTTTCGCAGTATCAATTGAGACTGCATCTTCAGAGTCCAATGCAAGGAGAACATTGTTAATAGAGTCTATATGTTCGGCATAATATTCAACTGCTTCTAGCCATGTACCCCATCTAGTTAAAATTGGCTTTGGTGGCAATGGAATTTCAGGGTACATTTCTTTCAACACGTTAACTCTACTGGGAGCTTTGAGAAATACTTTTTTCACTGATGAAATCAACAAATCTACTTTAGGGAAATTGTCTCTGACCACTTCTGCCACACGATGAAATGCATGCGCCACACAAGTAAAATGAGTCAATTTAGGATATACAACAGATAATGCTTGTCCAGCTTTGACCATATAAGGGGCAGCATCGCTAATAAAGAATAACACATTATCGTACATAATACCCTTTGGCCACAGGATACCCATAGCTTCGTTGAACAGTTTAACTATAGTTTTGTTATTGCACTTTTCTAGAACATCACAATGTAAAAGAATTCGTTCAGAATATTGTTCACTTAACAAACCGATAACTACATTACCAACAAGTCTACCTTCTTTGTCGGGAGTCTCATCAATGGAAACCCAAATTGAACTATCTTTAATTTCATCTCTTATCTTCTGTATTGTCTCATCGTAGATGGATGGAGCATACGTCTTCCTAAGTGTTGACTCATCCGGGATTGTATGTTGAGTATATTTTTCAAGGAATTCCCTGAAGACCTTATTCTTTAGTTTGTAGAGAGGAATATCAGCAGAGATGAGAGAACGGCACAGGTCGATGTTAAACTCAGATCTTACATTCGATGTTGTTGGTTGTGTTAAAAACAATTGTCTCTGCTTGGAATTTAGTTGTTTGTTGGCCTGATGTTTACTAGTTGTAATGTGTTGTTGCACCAGGAACTTTTGTGTAGATGATACTGCACACTGACACAAATTACAAAATAATATTTTATTGTCAGTTGATAAACCATCTTCTTTAAATTCTGAAATGTAACTTGTTAGTTTTGATTTTAAATTGACTGAATGACGTACTTTTGGCATATTTACCGTCTTTATAGTATGATTTACAAAACTGAACCTATGTGTACTCTGACTGGCATTTAACTGTTGAGCTGCACAACTGAAGTCTGTTAAAAATTTTAAATTAAATTAATACAGTTTTGTAACTTACTTTCCCATTGTTGATAGGACTGCTAATTTTCAAATAACTCTGATGTTAAAGGGATTACTGAACATGTGTTTAAATCTCTATTGTTGAAATGTATTTTTAAAAGTTAATGGAATTTTGTTTTGTTTTATTGTTAAACCTAATATAATATGGACTGTTTTATATGAAATATGGAAAATATATGGAAATTAACGAAAATATGTACTAAACTCTAAAATATGGAAAAATATGGAAAATAAAAGTAGGATTTTTCAACCCTACACATTGTGAAACATAAAGATAATGCAAAATATAAATTATATTAGCTTTATAAGTAAATATGTATTTACATATAAATCCTTTCCCTGATTATTACTCTTATCATAGATCCATACTCTCCATTTATAAACTGAAACAAAAAACAAACCTTCAAACCATCACAAATGTAGTTTCATTCCCGAAACTGGGTGATGTATTCTAGTGTCGGTGTATCCCTGATACAATACAGAAATGTTTGTGTTCGTATTGACACCAAAGTTTCTGTAGGCTACTTTTTTCATGAGAAAAACTGAAATATCAAAGTACAGAAAATAATAGAAGACATTGAATGGGAAGGAGTAAGCGTGAAGAGAACGTGAAGACAACTATCATAATTAAAATTAGACTGATGTGTTGTTATCTTGCATTACTACAATCAACTTCCGGGGAGAAAATGGATCACAGTAGGCTGTGAAGAGAAACTCGAAATGATCTTTGAATAAATAACAATATCCCATTGTCTATAGAGTGAGACAATGGGGGCAATACTTGCCAACACTTTCGATAACGTATAAAAGAAAATAGTCGATATTTGGACAGTTCATCTCTTCGTATCACTTTCTTTAAGCAGCGATAAAGTGACGCAATTCACGATAGCTTACACACAAAGCATGTGTATTACCGCGTGTTATGTGAGACTAATTTAATTGTCATGTTGCAGAGCATCACATTTCGCAACAGCTGGTGCATATGAGTTTTAAGGCAAGCCTTTAAGTTATGTAGAACTCAGTAGTTAGAATTCTATCTATGAAGTTGGTATTTGTTTTAGTGAAGTAGAGCCATCCAACAGACTCGGCACTGTACTGAAAATATGCCACAAAGTTAGTTTTTTGTTACAGTTTTACTTTATTTTACAATACCTGTATTAAATTATCATATTCCGATATATTAGTATAGTATAGTACTATATATATATTATATAACCTGGTGGAGATAAGGCCATCAGGCATTCTCAGATCCTCTACCAAGGGATTACAACTACAATATTAAAAATACAATTACAATTGTAATTGAGGACCGTTTTTCTAAACTTGCTAACTGAAAGTAAGCAAGTTTTGCTGTATGTCTCACTTATAGCAGAAAGCAAGTTTTGAAAAAACGATCACACTTTGACACACGACAATGAAGAGAAATAAACCAATTTTACTAAGACGCTTTGAACATCATGTAGAGGCCTGTCTTATGTTAACGAATCCATCAAAATCTTAGTTTTGCAAATTTTGCAGTTAGCAAGTTTTGCAAAAACGGTCCTCAATTACAATCAATATTAAATTTAAAAAATATAATAAAAATCAAAGTACTAAAAGATTAACTGATTAATGAAGACTAGACAGTTTATTGTGGAAGTTAACAACAAATAAAGATTTGTTTACTTAAATAAAAATTAAACCTAGAATAAAATTATAATTATAGTGATGAAATTACCGGATATTAAAATATTTTTTGCTAGAATAAGAGACCTATTTACAAGAAGCCATGTCTGAACGAGTCTCAATTAGTGACCAAGTACCTAGTAAGTTTGTGTTTGAATTCAATTTTATTTCGACAGTCCCTGATGCTAGCAGATAGCGAATTCCAGAGTCTTGGCAGGGCTATTGTGAAAGAGGATGAGTATGAGGAAGTGCGATGGGATGGTATTGTTAGTATTGTTTCATGGCGAGAGCGTGTGTTCAGATTATGGTGGGAAGAAAAGTAAGTGAAGCGAGACGACAGGTACGAAGGAACAGAAGAGTTCAATATTTCGAAGAGAAGGAGAAGTGAATGTAAATTTATTTTCTTATCTACAGTAGTTTAAGCCAACCTATTGCTTCCAGAGATGGGATAATATGGTCATATTTTCGAACATTGCTTACAAAACGTACACACAAATTATGAGCACGTTGAAGTTTCGTCTTGTTGGCGTTGGAAAGATCAGTCAGTAAAATGTCGGCATACTTAGCCAAAATAGGGCAATACAAGCGTCTGCACAAGGAACTTTTTTAAGCAAGAAGGAAGATGAACATTTATCCTTTTTAGCACATGGATAATAGAATAGACTTTTCTGCAGGTTTATGTGATTTACATGTCCCAGTTTGCATTGTGTATGTGAGCTTTTGGTAACAGACTGAAAAGACTGAAAACCTTTTATTAAGGATAGTGTAAGAATTCAGTAAATACCTATATATAGAAAACACGTAGTAATAGTTATTGTCACAGAAATACATTTAAAACGTTCATAAAGTTTTTCAAGATTAGATACAAATTATATAAATGGAAGTAAAGATAAATATTTTTACTTGGTTAACGTCATAACTTCAAATTTCTCAGATATTACTCGTATTAAGTGTCCAACCATATAGCTCATTCGTTAAAATGGAATTTTGGCTGTTTCTTACCAAATAATCCAGGGTTCGATTCTTGACAAATTCTGTGAGTTTCATAGTGGAAAAATCGGCTGCAGAACAGGAATTCTTCTATTACTTCTTTTCACCTGCTATGCTTGTTATACAATTACAGAATAATCTCAATTTAATCATGGTATCACCTCTGAATATATTCTGCAGTTGCCAAGAGGTGTTAAATTATCGTTATAGTAACTGAGGAAATGTTTTATTTTACAAAGACATCAATTCTGTTTCATATAGATATAAACATTAAAGACGTTAAGGATAATCTTTATTTTATTTATTTATTGATTTTGTATTTTTCAAAATTATACAAATTATATTATCACGAGACTGGCAAGCCGTTACTGAATTTTTTAACGAAATATTTTTGGCTGATTTTTCGAGAGTCGGACCCAGGATGGATTCATGCACTTAGCTCACAGTAGTCCATTGTGCATCCTAATCAGCATAGGATCCGTCCTATCCCCAAAGACTTCACTCCAGCCTATTTCTAACTACTGCAGGTGATATATGAATTGAGGGAAAACGGAAAACTGGAGAATGTTGCTGAAATGAAAGATAAAGCCTATATGACGTCTGATTTGTCCATCACAAATTTCAACACGAACAGCCCGGTGATCTAACCAGGGCCGCCTGGAAGTAACACCAACGTAGCAACGAAATATGGGGCGCTGTTGTAGCTCAAACTTAGTTTGTATACACTTGATTTTATCACAGAATCCCAATACATATTTTGTCTATACTGTCTCCTACCGTCACAACGAGGTTCCAAGATATTAGTATAATTTGGAGGCTACGCCCAAATCATTAACATTTTTCCGTTGTCAGTGTGATGTCCTTAGGTAGAAGCCCGGCGTCGTACCTACAGCACATCATGGGAATTTAATGCACAAATATTGACTCAGTATAATCTATTACACACACCATTAGCCTAGGCTGGAGAGTCGGCTTTAGGTTCTCCTTTCTCATGAAAACATTCCAACATAATTTAAAATTTCACAATCATTCACATCACCAGTGCAGAAAAAGCTACGGGAAACTACTGCACAATTTATCTTCCAAATACACCAATTCAGGGGATCCTTAGGCGAACGTTACAGAAACCTAATAACTGTAGGATTCAGAGAATTAGGCCGCTTTCTTTTTTAAGGTATGCACAATGTAATGAAGTCCCGAGAAGAAATGAAACTCTTAGATCGAGTGATGGATAAACCGACGGTCGATCAGACGGAGGGAAATGTGGAGGTAAGTAGTTGGAGGATAGGTGAGTGAATAGATAAGATTGCATAGATTATACACCGTGTCCCGTTTAGAGGGATCAAGAAATAAGTGATAATTTCAAGTATAAATAATGGTTTATTAACATAACTTTACATAACTCGATGTAAAAACTCTCCGAGTTTCGGAGAATGCTGAATGCAACTCGATGTGTGCGCCTTGAATTGTCCTGTAGACATCTAAACGACGGTATTCAACCTCCCGCCAATTTTCTGTGGCATTTGTAGAGTCACTAGCACAGCTGCATTTGTGATGCGTTGTCTCAGTTCCTCCAAAGTGTTAGCTCTGCCTCTTTTGTACAATGCATCCTTCACAAAGCCTAAGATAAAAAGTCCAAGGGGGTCAAATCGGGTGACCTGATTGGCCAGGCAATTGGTCTTCGTCTTCCGACCCACCTTTCCATGTACGACGAACACGGCGTTGTACTCGCGTAACAGATTTTCTTCTGCTAGCCATAGCACACACTGAACTTTCTGTTGTGGTGTCCACGTTGACCATGGAGTGTTCTCCTACAAAATGACGCCAGGCTTGTTTTAGCAACAAAAAAACGAAAGTTACGCATGCAGCTGTTTTCAGGCTTTGTTTCGTAAACTTGGAAAGTTTCTCTATTTTGTCAGATGTGAATCTCAACGGTATCTTTATCTGGTTTTAAGTGAAGAACATTTATTTCTCGATCCCTCTAAGCGGGACACGGTGTATTAATTCATTCATTGAACCCACAGTTCGGAATCGGAATACAGGCATCCCCTAGAATAGGTTTCAATACCTATAATTAATTTTCAGTTACACTTATTTGCCAACAAGAGGCAGAGGGACAAGTGGTAAGCTCATCGCCTCAAACGGCACTCATATGCAACTAAGGTATTACTAGGACGCGAGAGAAGAGAATTTATTCCAGATCAGTCCTGGATACAGCGGGGAAGGAAAAGGGAACGCAGAAACCCACGCCCATGTCCTTTCCGTTTACATCCCCTTATAAAGAAACGCACAATAGGGCACTCTGCATCAGTGGTGGATTTCAGGTGACCAACGAGAGCCGAAGAGCTATGATGCCTGTCTTATACAATCCGTCACTGAGCAATGCTTACCTTCCTGTCTATTCGTATCAGGTGAAAACATTACTGTCTCAGCCGGAAAAGATGGAGTGGGAAATTAAGGGGCAGTCTGCAGTGACTCGACTGAGGTATTAGTGCCCAGACCTGGTCTAGATGCTCTAATTTAGGTTGGAGGTCTTTCACGTGCCTCCGGGTTTGAACCCATAATCCTTGGGTCTAGAGAAGAGTACTTTACCTCTAGACCATTGGGTGTGTCTAAATAGATTAGATTAAATTAGGTAGATAGACAGACAAACACAGGCAGACAGACAGACAGACAGACAGACAGACAGACAGAGAAGTATGGTCTTTTTTAATTGGTTATTTAACGAATCTGGGTTACAGCTGGCACCAGCGTTTTTGGCGTGTGTCCTAGAGTATAGTGCCCAGTTTGTGAGCATGTTGCTAGTGCAGCTGAGAATGTTACCACTTCCTATACACGTCACATCAGCCATTTGTCAAACACAGTTGTCAGACTGACTGCTGCAAAGGTAAAACATTCGTACTTAACGTTCACATTACTTATTTCACACGCCAAAAACGGTGACGCGGCCTGAATTTAGAGTCGATGGAATTTGTGATAGAGAGAAGGTGTTTGGCGAAATGAAGCTGAGGATTCTCCGTAGATTACCTGACACTCGCCTTACGATTGGGGAAAACCTCGGAAAAAAGCCCAAGCGGGAACCGTCGAACCTAACCCAAAGCGCAACTTCGGTCAGCAGACAAAAGTATGGTCTTAAATTATAGTATATTTTCCAGATGGAGAATGTCCAATGAGAATTCTGTTATTCCATTACTGTACCCCAAAATGCATGGCAATTTGTGCACGTAAATCGCACACATATTGCTTTCTTGTTCACAGTCATGAATAATTTGGCAGCGCAGAGTTCTGCACGGCGGAAAGGATTCGCTTTCTGTTAATTTGTCTTTGATTGCCCACTCTGTCGCCCGAATTGAAATAACTGTAATTAAAGTAACCGGAGATCCTGCATCGTGCTACATCGTTTAAATATCAACTTGAGATCGTGCTGAAGGTAATTCGTAACACTTAACTTGCGACCCGTGGACTGGGTTCAAACGAATAGGTCCTATGTGGGAGTGGAATCCATCACCTCAACCACTACCGTGGCATTTGCATGCGCGCACCTTCTAGCCAGTCTTAAATAAAGGGTTCAGAGTCATATTGGGCCAAGCGCCATATATTAAAAACGGAGAAAACAAGGGCTAAAATAGAGTGATTACCACAATATAATGAAATATATAGCAAGTAATATAAGGTATGTACATTAAAGCTAAATAAAATGACGATCTTCATTAAACTACGTATTCACTTAATTTTAACCCATGCTTTCTCAGTTTTTAATAAATGGCGTTTGGCCCACTATGGCTCTGAACCCTTCAAATATGTCATTATTCCAGTTTTCTGACCACAGACAACACACGTTATTAAGAGTAAGCCTATGTCATATATTTTAATATAGGTGCTTGCACTTTCTTATCGTTATTATTATTATTATTATTATTACTATTATTATTATTATTATTATTATTATAGCTATTCTTATCATGATTATCATCTTCATAATCATATTATCATCATCACCACCATCTAATCTTCCTTGTTATCATCTTGGTTATTAACACTATTACCATAATCATCATCATCATCATCATCATCATCTTCTTCTTCTTCTCTTCATCATCATGTTCGTCATCATATTCATCACCATCACCATCATCTTAATTATAATTATCACATTCATCATAACATTAGTCACCAATTTCATCGTCATTGTCATCATCATCATCATCATCATTATCCAAATCCATATATTGTCATCATCAGCATCATGTCTGTGGTTAGAAAAATCTTGTTTTTACTTTAGATTGAAGTGACCAACTTTTTTTCTTCTGTCTTTATTCACATGTCAAAATTCATTTGATATTCTTTCATTGTCCATTTCGTATACGTTGTTACCCAATATTTGTGAATAATCTTTGGAACCCATTTCTCCGGAGAGCTGGAAGCCCCTAACATTGATACGATTATGTAATTTCTCTAATAAAGAGAACTGTGATAACGTGACAACATTGAGAGCTCTACTACAGAAACAATAATCTGAGATTCACGAGCCTTCAAAACCTCATAATCCAATGTAGTATCACATAATCTACCCGTTGGGTCCTATATTATTTTCTAAGGAGAATCTTTGCTAGTGTAATTGACTTAAAGTAAAGTGTAATATTTTTATCGTGAGCCGCTTGCTCAGTAGAAACAAATGAAGATTTTTATAAATAATAAAGAAATACTAGTAACTTAGAAAACTTCCGTTATTAGCAATGGATATTAATTTTAAAATATTATCCACATTTTAAAACAAAGACGTTTTATTATGACACCTTGCCTAGTGACTTTTATTTGTTTAGAGAAAAAAAATTGAGAAAGGTGGCGTTTTTGATGGCTCTGCAAGATTTCTTCACAGATCAAAGTGCAGAATTAAAAAAAAAAAGGTTTAAAACTACATGGAAATTCTTTTATAGTCCAAGGTGATTATGTTGAAAAATAATGTTGCTTTATAAGTGATGGGCAATAAATATTGTACACCCCTGTACTACGGCAGCGGCGAGAACTCTACATAATTCCTTGAACTTGAAATATCATACAAGTGTTCTGTTTTATGAAGATAGTACTTAAAGAAATAATAACAATATATAATTTTCTCCGCAGTAAGAACTGTAAAAGAAGATCGATTTCACTTAATTAGTGAAAGCCGTACTAAGTTTCACGAGTACCACAAGCTCAATTAGAAGAAACGATAGTCTATACTTAATATGTTGTTTGCACGAAAGGGACAGCTTAAGAGGGTTTTTGCGTGAGTCAGTATTCGGTTTTCTTAACGGTAAGAACTGAAGATCTTGAAAACCTTCTCCAACGCAATAAAATGTTTCATTCGACTCCTGATAAATGATCTGAACTTATCTAGTGCTACGTGAGTGAACAACGATACATCGATTTCTTCGGCCGAAGAATTTTCTAATATTATTTTGAAAATTTCTTCCACACATTTTTCAAACCGTCCACTAAAAAAAGTTTGTGTCAGATGAATGTACTGTACGTGACTAACTTAATAATACGGTTCGTTCTCTCATCGCAGCTTCAATCCGTCAGAATGCTTCCTATGAGGTTTATGAGGAGGTTGGTTGTGTCTCTTCTGATGGCTCTACTAGACGGGCTGATATCATCATAATTGATCGGCAGAAGGATAAGGGTGTCATTCTTGATCCCACAATCCGTTTCGAGATGCATGAGCAACAGACACAAGAGGTGTGTCGTGAAAAACAAGTCATATATGAGCCTTGTTGTCAGCATCTTGGAGCACAATACCACATCACACATTGGACAGTTTTTGGGCTCATGTTCGGTGCCCGTGGCACGATCCCACGTGAAACTTTAAATCAACTTAAACAATATAAAATTTATGATGCAACGATTGATGCCATAGGATCTCACGTGTTAAAATCATCCTTAGCTATAATTAGTAATCATTTGTACCCAAAAAAATTTTTATTGTAAATGATTTCCTACGTTTTCTTATCTTAATGTTTTTTCTTTTTCATTCCAAGTGTCACAAAATTGTTTTGTTTACTTATTATTCTGTATGAATTGATTAGTAGGCCGATCTATCGAACCCTTATTTAGGGCGGCTTTTGTTTCTACAAATTATCTCTATTCCTATTCTATATTTTCTTCATTATTTTTCACATTTAATTATCATTTCCTCTTACATTTCCAATCTCTTTCTTTAAAATTTTCTTTTGTTTGATGTTTTTCCGTTTTGTTTTTCTCTATGTTATTCTTTCTTTGTCAATTTTCTCTTTATTTTCTTCCTTCTACATTTTATTTTTGTCCTCGCACCTATTGTTTCTTCGTTGTATCTTGCTTATTTATTTTATTTCCTCCTTCCTTCTTCCCGTCTTTCTGCCTACCTTATGCGTGTTCTTCGATTTCTTTTCATTATTTTCACTTTCCTCCTTGTATCTTTCTTCATCTACCTTTTTCTCCTGTCACGTAAAATGTTTGTATTTCAGCTACAAGAGAAAAATGGTAACATTCTGACATGAAAGGTTTACTCTGACATCAATCGTGGTACAATGGAAACAGAAGTGAAAGATGAACTTCGTGCCTCGTGTTTTTCCACGCAGTCCATCTTGCTCCTTTTTCTATGTGACTCTGTCCTGCTTAGTGCTGCTCATCGGAGTGACTACTACCGCGGAGGAATCGGAGATTACGAATAAAGCTCTCCACCGGTGACCTCCGGCACTATCGTATGTGGAACAGGGAACAACGGAGGGATGCGGTGGTTCGGAGCGAAGCGAAGTTGGAGGACGTAGAGCTCAAGGACGACTGGCGCGTACGGGCTGAGGGTAGTTGTGAGTGGAATAAAATAACACCAAATCGTATATCCGTCGCATGAAAATTCTTTAATTTAGTTGAAGATAATAATAAAGTCGCACGCTGTGAACTTTGTGGGCGAATTTACTCTAAGGGTGGCTGTACTTCAAATTTGTTAGACCATTTGAAGCGATCGCACAATCGCGAACTTGAAAGTAAGTAAATTTAACTGTTCAATAAACTTTTGAACTCTTTTAAAAAGCGTGTTTACTTTGATTTATATATAAAAGTTCTAATAAATAATTTCGTGGTATTGTGTGCAGACAGAGTAACACTGCGAATTAAAAACTGAAAAGCAGAAGAATTTCAGCAAAAAAGGACCCTCTAAGATTGATCCAGCATATTGTTACAAGATGAAACTCTAAACTTCAGTGATGAACCGCTTACTTGAAATGAAATATGAGTTGGTGATTGTGTTGCCAGAAAAGCCAAACGCTCCTAGGACGCTAACAGGTCCGTATTTGGAAATCTCTATGGCGTGGACCTGGTTAGATAGATTCTCTGAGTAGGTCTAAATTTTAAAATGTAGGTATGTAAATGTTTAGGCTAACATTAAGAGCCGCGGTTGAGGTACTCGTACTTGCTGTCAAAAATAAATTATTACCTTCAGATACACATTGACGGTTAATTAGTGATATCGTTTTCGTAGTTTTAAAATTACGCAAAACATTTGATACAATTTTTTTAACTGCTTTAGTGCTATTGTTCCAAAGGTTCACGTCTAGAAAAACAAGTCTTGAAATTTCTATAAAACGTAACTTTTTGAGGCAATAAAAATCATACATAACTTATATGGAATATTTAAAAGGCAACTTGAGTTATTAGATTAAAATATTGAGTTTCATTCTGAAACTAAAGAAACGTGTGGTAATAATATAATTACAATTATCCTTAAGTTGGTATCCGCTTACATTTTTTATTACAAAGGAAGAGTGACGCGTTTTAGAAGAGACAGTTCAAATACTGACACCTATTAACTCAATGATCACAATCCTGTCTGGTGAAGAATCTTAATAAATTATTTTGGACAGTAAACTTTAACCCATTGATACCACACGTTTCTTTTGTTCCATTCTGAAACTCCCTTAATATATTTTACGTTAAACTAAACCGATTAGAATAATAATTGACAAAAATTGTTTGTGAATAAACGAGTGTTTCCAGGAAAATTATAAATGTTTACATTAGCTACTGAAAAGCTTTACTTCTGCGTTAGATTTCAGTTAATTTTAATGTTATTAATTTGATCAATGACTTAAAACTAATACGCCTTTCCACATATACTATGAATTTCAAAACTAGAAAAAAAAATCTGTCAGCTAACATAGTACTTCAAGCAAAACAAGGAAAAAAGAAGAGCCGAAGAAAGAGAGAGAGAGAGGTAAATAAAGAAGAGAAAATAAACAGCAAAAAATTACACACTTATTTTAAAAGATACGCGGACGTCAGCGGACTCCAATCACTACCTGATCCGATTAAAGGAATGCTCAGCGGAAAGTGTATGTCTGCGCCACAGCACATATACAACCTGCGCGGCATCAATCGGAGGTAACCGGAGGTCTCCGATTGAAAGCGCACAAACAACCGCTCCGGAGAAAACCTAATCATAAGCAGCACTAGTCCTGCTACTGTTCAGTTGTGTTTGTGACATTCCTCCCCTCTCATATGGTAGCTATTAGGTTATGTTCATTTCCGATTTTTCCCCTTCAAATTCCCTTATACTCCTTCAAACGGAAGGCGAAAATCGAAGTGAGACACAAACAATTTCCCTCAACCCCAAATTCCATTTTAAGAACGAAAGAACGGACAATAGCGTACATTTTAAAAGTTTCTCAAACCATTTCCCCTTCCCTTATTGTCACTGAGGTTTTCCACATAATAGTCACAGAAATATTGGGTACATGGGTTATGTATTCTATGTATACATGAAGATCAAACGAAATGTTGAAGGAAGTAAGTTAATTAATATTGGATCTTACTATTTTAATTGGAGTATAGACGTTTCACGGAACCATTTGGATATCCTTAAATCCCTTGTCAATTTTTGTGTAATTATTTCTTCCCTCTTTGTTAATTCAATTTCGTTTCTTTCTTTTCTTCTTTCCTTTCTTGATTTAATTTCTCTTTTCTTTTCAGATTCCCGCCCCCCAGATTTCTTCCTTTGCTTTCTCGTTGCCTACATCTTTACTTTATTTTTTCCATTCATTCTTTCTCACTTTTTAATTCTTGGACTGTATTTGATGACTGTGAGAATGATAATGATGATGAAGGTGATGATTGTGATGATTATAGTGCTAATAATAATAATAATAATAATAATAATAATAATAATAATAATAATAATAATAATAATAAAGGTATGTAGCAAAGATAATGACGATAAAGATAATGGCGATGATGATAGTATTATTTATTATTTATTTATTTAATCTGACAGGATTAAGGCCATAAGGCCTTCTCTTCCATCCTATCAGATAACACACATAAATACAAAGAGAAATATATACTTACTTACTAACAAATGGCTTTTAAGGAACCCGAAGGTTTCATTGTCGCCCTCACATAAGCCCGCCAGCGGTCCCTATCCTGTGCAAGATTAATCCAGTCTCTATCATCATATCCCACCTCCCTCAAATCCATTTTAATATTATCCTCCCATCTACGTCTCGCCCTCCCCAAAGGTCTTTTTCCCTCCGGTCTCCCAACTAACACTCTATATGCATTTCTGGATTCACCCATACGTGCTACATGCCCTGCCCATCTCAAACGTCTGGATTTAATGTTCCTAATTATGTCAGGTGAAGAATATAATGCGTGCAGTTCTGCATTGTGTAACTTTCTCCATTCTCCTGTAACTTCATCCCTCTTAGCCCCAAATATTTTCCTAAGCACCTTATTCTCAAACACCCTTAACCTATGTTCCTCTCTCAGAGTGAGAGTTCAAGTTTCACAACCATACAGAACAACCGGAAATATAACTGTTTTATAAATTCTAACTTTCAGATATTTTGACAGCAGACTAGATGATAAAAGCTTCTCAACCGAATAATAACACGCATTTCCCATATTTAATCTGCGTTTAATTTTCTCCCGAGTGCCATTTATATTTGTAATTCATAGGCTACACTGATGAAAATAATACAAATTAAATTAAAGTCCTATAGAGGGTCAACAGGGTCAAAAGAACACTATAGAGCTCTCATCGAGCCAATACAAGGAAAAAAAGAAAGAAAAACAGAGATAGCTATGATGATAGTGATAATGATGATAATAATAATAATAATAATAATAATAATAATAATAATAATAATAATAATAAATATATTACATATTAATTGTCAACTTTAAAACAGCATAGTTACAATATTTATTATATGTCATGGGTTAAGACGAAGTTACGCAACCTGACAAGTGTTCAACAAGCAATTCCATGAACTAGAATGTGATTCTTTAATTTAAATTTGAATTTTGATATTGTCCGACAGTCTCTGACATGGTCAGGGAGAGTGGTGGTGGTAATGATGATGATGATGATAATGACAGTGATAATGGTAATTATGCTGGGTGGTATTCATAATGATCATGTTGCTAATTATGGTATGCAACCGGCGTAGCTCAGGCGGTAGCGTGTTTGCCTGCTGATTCGGAGCTGTGCTAGGATATGGATTCCCGCTTGGGCTATCTACCTGGTTGGGTTTTTCCGACATTTTCACCAACTTTAAGACGAATGTCAGATAATAACATGGCGAATCCTCTGTCTCATCTCGTCAAATATCAACTTGCTCTCACTAATTTCATCGACACTAAATAAATATCTATTAATTTGAGAAAAATTCGTTCCGGCACCGGGAATCGAACCCGGGACATCTCAGCTCTGCGCGCTAAGCGCTCTTTCCAACTGAGCCATGCCGGGACACGATCCATGGTGCTGGCCGAACTCTCCTCATTATATCGTCAACGCATCAGTTCGACCGGCACCGTGGGTCGTGTCCCGGCATGGCTTAGTTGGAAAAAGCGCTTAGCGCGCAGAGCTGAGAGGTCCCGGGTTCGATTCCCGCTGCCGGAACGAATTTTTCTCAAATTAATAGGTGTCTACATATTGACTACTAACATAAAATAGTAGTCTTGATTATTCAATGAGGATGGCGAGACCTAATATATGAATATATGTGGACACTAAATAACCTAGTAGTTGATACAGCGTCGTTAAATAACCAATTAAAATGAATGAATAAATTAGTCAATAATAATGGTTAACGAAATGTATTACTAATGGTAATTTATTTTATGGCTATTAATAGCCCAATAGTCATGGCTTAAATAATAGAGAATGAGTAGTACGCTGGTTTTCTTGCTCGCAAGACAGCATCTCTTCCAGACCCTCGCTTGCGTTGCTACACCCGTCGCATTTGGAATTCCGGTCACTACGGCGATTCCCAGAACTTTACTAGTCTCAGCTGGGGTAAGAATTTAAAAAACGAGTTGGAATCAAAACGACTACTAGCTGAGATGTAGGTATATGGCACGCTAGCACAGATCCACTTTCTCGAACCTGCTGGGAGTATCGAACTGTCAGCACCGAAATCTGTGTCATTTGATGGGAAATTGAAAATTGCAAGATTCCGATTTTAGAAAATGAGGTTAATCTGTAGCACTGCGACAGCGCGTTAGTGCGGATTAGTGCTAGTGTCGCGACACAACACTTACTAAATCTGTGCCCACTTTCACAGCTAGAACACGCTAGAGGACATCGCAACCTCTGCTATTACTTAATTTTATTACTTATTCAATAAATGACGCTTTCAATGACGAGGCTCATGTATCTTGAAGATTATGAGTTCGAAGGAATTTCAAACAAGTCAGTTGTGGCCTGTTTTAGTTAAAATGGTGAGGCTCTCAGTTAATAAATCCTGAAGATGTGGAGATAGGGACGTAGAGTCTCCCTAGTTTCTTAAGCTGAACACAAGATGGCGAGTGGCTAGCATTCTGCTCTGTCTGCCTTCATTCCTTCTGTTTCATGTTTAATTAATTAAATAAGTTGATGGATAGATGGATGGAGGATGAACGGACGAATAGATGGCTCTGTCCATGAATGCATGGAAGGATGGATGTATGTATGTATATTTTCAGGACAAAAATTTATCTCTAATATTAACATGTGTAAAACTCTTACTTAAAAACAATATAATATATTTATACATAATCAGGTATACATAAGCATATATAGATATTTATTTTAACATATTTTGTCAGTGTGCCTGTGTTATCAGGAAATGACTTTTGAATTCAAACAAGCCGCATGTGAATTCTATTGATTAAGAATAAATTCCTCTGCAATTGTACTTTATGATAATTAAATGAAATACATTTATTATTTTAAGTAGTAGTATTTATTTTTGAAATTGATTACTAAGTTCACAAACTTATTTATTCCCTTTTTGACGTCTCAGCCTGGAGGAGTTTTGAGTCTAACAAGCAAACATTCTGATGGAGGCAGATAAAAAAGTTATTTTTTTTTCTTCCACCATGTTAATAATCTCAAAACAAGTGCGTCACTCGAACACAATTACGAGGGCCGTAAAAATAAGTTTCCCTGGGATTTTTTACAGAAAGAAGACACATTTTCATTGAAAAAGAATACTGGAATAGATACAACTGTTGAGTTTTTTTCAACATATTCCCCACTGAAATTGAGACATTTGTCATACCATGGGATCGACGGAGAGGTGCAGACGACTGTCACACACTGGTTCCGATCCCAGGCGGCTGACTTCTATGACACAGGGCTACGACAGTTGATCCCACGGTATGACAAATGTCTCAGTTCCGGTGGGGAATATGTTGAAAAATATCTCAACAATTGCTGTAACTGTTCCAATAAATATTTCCATGAAATTGTGTTTTCTTGCTGTAAACGGCCCTAGCGAAACTTATTTTTTTACAACCATAGTAATTGTATTCGAGTGGCCAAAATTTGTATAAGTACTTGTTTTGACATTGTTAATATGATGGAAGAAAGAAAATAACTTTTTTATCTGCCCCCATGAGAATGTTTACTTTAAGTTCACAACTAGACTTATTCTTGATCTCGCACTACCTAAACACAGGATTGGACACCCCTGATGCGGGGGCGACACGATGCCGGATGTCCACCTAAGACCATACAGAGTACCATGCAGTACGAGAGATTGTATAATGGGGTTCACGTAAGATGAGTTCTGAAAAAGCTATTAATTCTTTTCAGTGTTGCCAACTGTTACCAAATATCACCAAACGAGGTAAAATCAATGCTATATTCGGAAACAATAACAACAATTTATTTATGACTGATCTAATATTAAAATGTATTTTGTCTGGAAGCATGAAATTAATAATTGGTTTGACTAAATAGTTTGTGAACATGAGCTTCAATCTAAAAATGTATTTTGTTTCACCATATGAAATGAATAGTACGAACTCCGGAAACCGAATTCCTCTTTAAATGTATAATATTTATTTATTAATTTTTACTATATCATTTATTAATATTAATAATATTAATTATTCAAAATTGAACTAACACTTGCTAGTACCTTTTATTTTTATTTTATTTTTTTAGTTGGTTATTTAACGACGCTGTATCAACTACTAGGTTATTTAGCGCCGATGAGATTGGTGATAGCGAGATGAGGCCGAGGATTTGCCATAGATTACCTGACATTCTGCTTATGGTTGGGGAAAACCTCGGAAAAAACCCAACTAGGTAGTCAGCCCAAGCGGGGATCGAACCCGCGCCCGAATGTAACTTCAGACCGGCAAGCAAGCGCCTTAACCGACTGAGCCACGCCGGTAGCTAGTAAATTTTATTTCATGAACGTTAGCAGCCTTTTCAAATGCAAACGAGGGTGTCAACGTAACAAAAAATAATTATCAGTTATATTTGAAGAGTCCACTGCAAGAATGATGGATGTCACTTTCTTGTCGAAAATGAACCAAGACTGTCAATGCATAGCTTAAGACATATAGAATGTACATAGAGAGTTATATGGCATTAACACTGATAGTCACTGTCCAGTAATGATCGGAAAATCACAGTTAAGCTTTGAGCGCTAAGCATTTCAAACTTTCAATTGGTTCTCCTGAAAAATGTATTCCAAATGACATCCATCATTCTTGTAGTGGACTCTTCATTTGTTAGTACCAAAATTCGAAACAAAGTTTTCAAAAGAGAATTCAACTTGACAACTAGACAATTATCATACTATAATCCACTTATGCAGTAACATTGCAGTGGCGAAACACTTAGGAGGTTTTTGAGGCTTAGCCTATCAAAAAAAAAAATTGAGTTATTATTCCTAATAACAATAGGTCTATAAGTTTGTAATAATGATATATCGTAACACTTGGTTGCACTCCGATCCTTCCATATATTAAGTTCAGTGTTGGCAGTCATTCCAGTATGGAGTGAGCAGTGCAAGTCTCTAAAGGCATGGCTACGACCTTGGCTTGCAAGCTTGAGGAGGGACCGGGGAGGTGGTATCGATTTGCTACATCTCCGTATGAGACGAGGCTAGCCTTCCATCACAATATTACGTCGCGCTATATTGGTGTTCTCTGAAGGCGCTGCGTTGTTGAGTTTAGTTTAATCAAAAGTGCATGCATGTGTGCGTTACATATTAATTTTGTGTTAAGTGGCTCATACTGAGAGAACATTGAGGACATTATTTGTAGAATTAAAAGAGAAACCGTTTTCAAGTTGGACGTATGAAACAAAATGTGCTCACAAAGGTAGAAGATCGATACCATATTTACATATTAAAATAGCGAGTAGAGGAAGACAAAATAGAAATGTTCAGTTTTCAAGGTATAAGAAATATCCTTGGCTAACAGGGTGCTCTGAGATAAATAAGTTACATTGTTTTACCAGTATTCTGTTTTGGAGTGAAAATAAGTGGCCATCATCTTCTTGGGGGGTCTGGTCACAAAAAGTTTTGATAGAAAAGCCGATAAACATCTGCTCTATAAAAAGATACAAGGTAAACAGATTTTTTCATCCTACCCAGTATTTACAACTTAGCTTCGCCACTGAGTGACAGGGGGAAAATGGTTAGGTTTCACCCTTAGGGTATAAAGTAAGAAGACCCGGACTATAACATCCGACCATAATGTGCACTCTGCCTTATTAAAAATTTCGTTACTGGTGCCATGGAAGAAAAATTTCCTATTCCTCCAGAAAAGAGAACAGGTAACGTACTAGAGACAGAAAAAGTCAATTGTATCAGCGACGTATTCACGCCTAGAACTTGCGACTGTGTCTCCGATACAGCCTGTCCCGATTATTTTAACACTTTCGTTCTGTGTAAGCCACCATTGACCTCACGATTAGGGATATTAAGTGATGAGTTGAGCCACCTATGGTCCGTCCCAGGAATCTGTGGAGTAGAAAGACGAAACAAGACCTCTGCGCAAGTGGTATGTGGGAGGACTAGGACCAATGACTGCTCTGGGGGGAGGTGTTGCTTAAATGAAGCAAGCAATCACTTGCAGGAGGGGATAATTTCTATCTGAACTGTAGTCTATCTTCTACCACGAACATCTTACCCCTTAGCGCACTCGAGCTGATGCTACTCGCAATACACTCCAGCACAGATAGACTCCGCCCCCATACTATGTAAGCAAATGTATTTAATTAGAATTAGAGTCTGGCTGGGCGGAAGAGAAGGCCTACTGGCCTTAGCTCTGCCAGATTAAATAAATAAATTATTAAATTATTATATGCGCGAAGTTACTCCAGAGGTTCCTGGGTCTGACATTGGAAGAATGCTGGGAAAGTTCGTCGCCGGTACTTTAAGAACCGATTTATGCTGTTGCTGCAATGACAATTAGATTTATATTTAAATATAGAATGTACGGTAGTAAGTCTCGTAGGTAACCTGATATTCAAGTGGTGGTAATGGAATATTTTACGGTAAAATTTTATCAACAGTAATCTCACTAGAGGTTTTGATTTATCTAGAGAAAATCAAAACTCGAGTGGGATTTAATTGACTATTATACGATTAGAAGAAAGTATAATATAAAGATTAGCAGAAATAAAGTACTCTAATACAATTAAATATTAATTGAGTTACTAAAATTCTATTTCACTAAGTTAGCTTCACCAAAACGTTTGAACGGAGCTGTCATTTTCAGTTGACTATCTATATGCGGTAAACAAATGACGGTCGCAAGCATGTTTTGTAGTACCGTAAAGAATTTGCAGTTTGAAATATTGGCAAACGAACAGGAAAACAAAGAAACAAATGCTAGGGAAACAATAAAAACAAAGTGATAAAATAAACAAATGCTAGGCAAGTGATAAAATTGTAGCGATAAACAGCCATGATTGGTTGAAACACGTACTGTTTTATTGGCCAAAAGTAGTATGACGTAGTAAAAGTATAATAGTCACAATAGATTTTCCATTATTAATACTTATGCAAAAGTGTCTGAACTGAAGCTGCCAAATTGGGGAAGTTTTGCATACTGACTTCGTATCCCAGGCCGGATTTCAATGGCATTTTATTTTATTTGATATTTTATCATATTTATAAGTCCTGATCTAGGTATTTTCATTGCAAACATGTATAATTAAAAGGAAGTTTTTTACAGTTCTTTAACTCTTCCAAAATTTAAAATTTATGGTGTTACTATAACTCTTCTGATTCATTTTATTGTATTTTATATACTTTTTGTTTAAATGTTGTTATCTAAATTTTTTAGTAACTAAGTTTAAAACAAAGTACACAGACTAGTCCAACTACTCTATAAATATCTTCATATTATAATTTCGTTCCAGTTTATACTGAAATCTTAATGTTTCCTTTGTAAGGCGTTTAATTAAACAATATTTTACATGCATATTAATTACATGTAGAACATGTAAAATTATCTTAAAATATGTAGGCTAAATTGTGCGAAATTTATAAACGTATGTAGTATTAAAATTAAATATAAAGGTCTTAGTAGCCTAATTCGCCATCATTTTGAGTTTTTAGACAGACGCATACTAAGGAAAAAAAATATGTAAGTGTATGAAAGTCCTGACTCCACTGATTGCTATCAGAAACGTCATGGCACCACACAAATTGGAACGCCGGGTCTTTTTATAGAAGCGCTGAAATAAGTTGAGGAAATAAAGACCAGGTAGAAGGTGGCAATGATGATATGTGTTGAAAGGTCGTGATGCAACGTAAAGCCTGGAGGGATTGTAAAAAAAAACTACAACGTTCAAAATGCAAACTGAATACTTGATTGCTTAGACTACTAATACAACTCAGTTCCAATCTTCTTATCAAAATCAGGAGCTATAAAAAACACAACATAATTACTTTGACACAATTTAACACTAATTTTATGTTGAAAGATGTCTAATTACACGCTGCGTAAGGCACAGAGAAATGTACGTACCCGTATAAAATTTACGCTACAATTAATTAGAGTATTAGCACAGTCTAGTATATACAGTCACGAAGCTTAATACGTAGTAAATATGCATCCCTAGATAGTTGCTAACCACTAGGATCGCTAATATCGCCTCATTACAGACAATGCGAAATAGTAGCGGCACAGTCTATTGTTCCTAGCACCCTCACAACTCAAGCTTCGTGACTGTATATACTAGACTGTGGTATTAGTTTTCGTCAATATTATGGCAATATATTTTATGTTACAGCTTCTATCCTATTGGGAAACTATCGAAAAGTAATCTGAAAGACATTTTAAGAAAATTACAGAGTTCAACCAAACTCGGTAGAAAAATAAAAACTGAAATTCGCGAATAATTAGAAGTGTTCTATTATTGTAGATGAGATAAAGCACTGATAAACGAAAACGGAAACAAGGCGTGGAGACGATGTTCCCCTATGGAGGAAAATCTTCCTACCAACGTGAAGGTCGATAAGGTTATGGACGATCGAGAAAAATACTGGAAAGATCAGAATACCTCGAGATTCTATAGCAACAAGACACTGGTTTCAGACATTGTTTGGCACACTCTTTTAACACTTGTATAATCATTGATTAACAATAAAATATTTACAAAAATACTTGGCTGACTAGTTTCGAGATGGTGTCCCTCATTGTCCTTGGCTTCGAACAATGAGGGATACCACGTCGAAACTAGTCAGCCAGGAATTTTTATAATATTAACGCTGTAAAGAAGGTATTGTTAATCAGCGAGATATTAATTGATGTTGATTAATGTGATGAACGTGATAAGAGTTAAGATTTTAATGTTTTTTTTTTTGAAATAATATGAAAGTATAACAGCTTCAATCTCTTGTCGATTTAATAAAATCACGGACTATTGAATTTATTCTTACCGAGTGCGTTGAGAACAGGTTCCGTGAAAGAAGATGGGAAATATCTAGGTGTAGGAATGGGATGTGATGACATAATACTTTCTAAGTGTTCCGTCAGCTCAGCAGAAATCCAGCAACACATTCCACATTCCAAAAGTGGATCTTTCACGATGTGAAAAGTTCAAGGAACCTTGAACTCCATAAATGGGAAGATAAATCACTTCGTCAGATGTAGGTACAAATAAGTTTAAAGTCATTTATTTAACGCCATTTTTCAACTACGGAGGCTATTCAGGGACGATGGAGATAACGGAGTAATGGTTGAAGGGGAATCATAGAGAAAATTGAAGTACTCGTAGGAAAGTATAATTTAATATTTTATACATCTTGATTACACAACTTTTAACACTGTATCACTTCGGAATATGTATTATAAGACTTTCTTGTGTTAAATTCTATCGTACCTGGTTTACATGTTTCGACCTATTATGGGTCATCTTCAGAACTGGTCGTTGTTGGTCTTGGCGCCTCTTGTTTTGTTTCGTATAAACGAACACACCCTCACAGGAAACAAAACAAGAGGCGCCAAGATCAACAACGACCAGTTCTGAAGATGACCCATAATAGGTCGAAACATGTTAACCAGGTACGAAAGAATTTAACACAAGAAAGTCTTATAATACATATTCCGAAGTGATACAGTGTTAAAAGTTGTGTAATCAAGATGTATAAATGTTCAGTTAATGTTTCAATAATTTAATTAATTTATTTATTTATTATTTTGCTAATAATTGTAACATAAAATATAATATATACAGAAAAACTTTAGCTCGCCCCTGAAAGAGTAGAACTCGTGCTAAGGGGCGGATCCTAAATTGAAATTAATAATTATACAATACAATTTGTCTTATGTCTAATATGCAATTATAGTATATATTTTTAAATATACAATTTTTCAATTTTTATAAAATCCATACATAACTTTTTAAATTTAATACTAGAACTACGTATTAGAATTGACAACATTAGGATATTTTTTATTGGGTTATTTTACGACGCTGTATCAACATCTAGGTTATTTAGCGTCTGAATGAAATGAAGGTGATAATGCCGGTGAAATGAGTCCGGGGTCCAGCACCGAAAGTTACCCAGCATTTGCTCGTATTGGGTTGAGGGAAAACCCCGGAAAAAACCTCAACCAGGTAACTTGCCCCAACCGGGATTCGAACCCGGGCCATCTGGTTTCGCGGCCAGACGCGCTGACCGTTACTCCACAGGTGTGGACCATTAGGATATTTAAATATAAATTTGTTATATATTCTTGGGCCTAAATTACTACTATGATTAAATACTGTAACAGTGTTGCATTTTGGTTCAAACAATCTTAAAGAATTCATACCTTTTGTTTCGTAACTATGAGAATACAATTCAAAATTATTTCGATTTTTATGTATGAATTTTATTAATACAATATAGTAAATTTGTCTCACGTTAAGTACATTAAAGTCTAAAAACAAATTTTGAGATGGATAATCAATAGGTTTATGAAGACATATTTTAATTATTTTCTTCTGTAATAAATAAAGTGGATTAAAATTGGATTTAAATGAGCTACCCCATCCTATAATTCCATACATAATTACCGATTGAAATAAAGTTAAATATATTGTGAAATAAAGTTAAATATATTGTGCGTAATAAACTTATTGACAAGTAATTCCTCAATAAAACAAAATAATGTACCATTTTACATAATTTATTACAAAGGTAATTTGATATGTCTTTTAATAGCCTTCAGTATTATTTTGTGTGATGTGTACAGAAATCATGAATTAAGATAGTCTTCATGAAAAGAGAATGTTAAGTTTATTACTGTCTTTAACCAATTACATTCCTCTTTATAAACACTTTTAATAAAAGCATGAGTGAAATTAGTAACGAAACCACGACGAAGCTGAAAGTGCATTGAGAACTAATATAATTGAACTGCAATTTGGTGATTAGGCACAAAAACTTAATTGAACTCCCCTCCTCTTCTAGAAAGAAATCCTGTGTACGCCACTGCCCAAATTCACAATACAAAGAAGTTATGAGGCGGAAGAAATAAGCTAGCGCCACCAGACTGGCCTTGCGAACTGGTGAGACGAAGAGTTGCAGGATGGGTATGTGGGTTGAGAGGAAATCACACCGATGCGACAGCTGTCGGGAAACCACTCCGCAATATACTTCTTTCCTCTCTAAGATTCCGGCCTTTCGTCCTGTGTTGGCACGGACAATTAGGTGAACATTTACACAACGTGTTATGATGCAATTGGAGGAGCTGTTAGCATCTAACAACCGCTTATCGCTTATATACAAAACAAGTCCGGATCCAATGAGTTTCTTCTATTGTTACATCCGCTAATTTCCCGTTTGTTGCAACAACGATTGTCAAATTTGGGGCGTGTTAAAACATGCCGGGGCAATATTTATGTAGGTACAGGATATCGCTAAGCAAGTAATGGCCCTGAAAAGAACAGACTTTGGGATTTTGATGGGCACTATGTTCTTAAAAAAACTAATTCCACAGAGAATACATTATGACGATAACCCCAAGTGTAGCTTCATAGGCTAGATTGCCTGGCATGTAATGTTTGAAGGCAATTAATCAAGTCTCAAAAGATACTTGTCCCAAAATTATTGCTCTGATTTTCATATGGTTTATTTTGGAAAATCTGTAAGCTGTAGGAACGCAATAAAATAATTAGTCTCGATAGACAGTTAACGTATCCTAGTTTATTAAGCGTATGGCTACCATACGCGTATGCGCATACAAATAGACAGTACAAATATTTGCTTAGAACGTAAAATTGGAGATAATATGAAAAAATAGATAAAATAGATACAAATGCAAGATACAAGTGAAAATACAAATGAAAAATAAAAAAAAGACAAATAGATACTACCTAAATAAAAGAAACAGATGTAGATATAAATGAAAAACGTAATTTCATGGAAAAATTTATTTATTTATTTATTTATTTATTTATTTATTTACTTATTTACATATTTACTTATTTACTTATTTATTTATTTATTATTGCTAGTAAGTCTGAAATGAATACAAATTAATAAATACAATGAAAGATAAACCAGCCCATTCCTGAATGAGTAAGACTCGTGCTGAGGAGGAATATTAGAATAGATACAGCAATTGTTAAGCTACTTTTGAAGATATATATTCCCCGCAGGAAATGAGACATTGTCATACCGTTGGATCAACAGAGAGGTGCAGACGGCTGTCTCACACACTGGTTCCGATCCCAGACGGCAGACTTCTACGACACAAAGATACAAAAGCTGATCCCACGGTATGAAACATGTCTCATTTCCGGTGGGGAATATGTTGAAAAATAGCTCAACAATTGCTGTATCTATTCCAATAAATCTATTTATGAAATTGTATTTTTTTTCTGTAACCCGCCCGAGGGAAACTTACTTCTTCATGGTACTCGTAATTGTGCTCGAGTGGCCAAAAATTTGTATAAGTACATGTTTTGACATTATTAACACGATGAAAAAAGAAAAATTAACTTTTTTTTATCTGCCTTCATCAGAATGTTTGCTTGTCAGATGAAGTTTTACAAAACGATGGCCATTCCAACTTTTTATGTATGATTCCGAAACGTAGATCATAAATCGTAAGAAAAGCGACAGGAAAAGAATAAAATACTTAATTACTTACTTACTTACTTACTTACTTACTGGCTTTTAAGGAACCCGGAGGCTCATTGCCGCCATCACATAAGCCCGCCATCGGTCCCTATCCTGAGCAAGATTAATCTATTCTCTATCATGATATCCCACCTCCCTTAAATCCATTTTTATATTATCTTCCCATCTACGTATCGGCCTCCCTAGAGGTCTTTTTCCCTCCGGCCTCCCAACTAACACTCTATATGCATTTCTGGATTCGCCCATACGTGCTACATGCCCTGCCCATCTCAAACGTCTGGATTTAATGTTCCTAATTATGGCAGATGAAGAATAAAATAAGAAGAAAAACAGTTCTTGAAATCTGTAGTCGTGACAACACTCCAAGACGAAAGAAGAAGTGAAGATATAAGAAAGGAGCTTGGTGTAAAGAATCCAAGTACAGAAGTGAAGATCGCATAAGAAACTAAGAAGGCCACATCAACTGTTCGACAGAAATTCGAATTTCACACATGATGTTAAATTACACTCCCAGAGGAAGAAAAAAATATTGGAAAACCGAGTGCACGTGGAGCTATCAATGCTAGACAGATTGGGATGGAACGAATCAGACGTCTCATTCCGTGATCATGATGATGATGATGATGATACAAATATTCTGTAGCCACATTACTTTAAAAGCGATGTTGAGGGAAATTGTCAGTCTAACGACAGAAAAATTAAGACTGAACGATGAGTAATTGAAGGGTTATTTCCTGAATTGCGCATCCTCATCCTCATTATGGGAAAGACGAGATTATTCCACTTCCCTGGGGAAAGGCGGTACAGTAGCAAGTCCTAGGGCAGAGAAACCTCACTCTTTCCAACCCGTTTTATTCGCAAACCGGCACTCGTTTAAGACTTAATTCTGCTCACTCGTTAATCCTCTACTTTCCATTGCACAAGAACTTGGGTGCTCAGTAGAAAGTGAAGGAGCTGGTGCAGGAATGCTGCCCTAGTTTTATTTCGTCGGGTGACGATAATCTTGTCACTACTCCTCTCGACTGGTCTGGTCAAGGTCATTGCAGCGCGTTCCCAGCACCTCAGCTCGTCAGGACCCACCCTGTAAGCGCCAAGCCATCTTCATTTTCATATCTAAACAGAATGGCGAAATTCATGATTCTGTACATGTACATATATCGACCTTCGTCGCCATCGCCATCTTCTTCCTCGTCTTCTCTTCATACTCAACTCGTCACGTCATTCATTTCCTCACTTCCTCATTCTATTCCTCTAGCTCGTCATCATTTCCCTCTCGTTTCCCATTTCCTTTTTCTTGATCTCATCTTCTTTCTCTTGCTCTTACTCATCTCTTCGTGTTAGTCTTCTTTCTCCTCATCATCAACCTCTCACTTATTCTACTTCTCTAGCTCCTCTTCCTCCTGTTCCTCATCTTTTTCGTTTGTTCCCCTTTTTCCTGTTTTTCATCCTTTTTTCTCCTACTCATCTTCTTCTTGTTCCTCATATTTTTTGTTTGTTCCCCTTTTCTTATTTTTCATCCTTTTTTTCCTGCTCATCTTCCTGTTCCTCATCTTTTTTGTTTGTTCCCCCTTTTCCATTTTTAATCCTTTTTTCTCCTGCTCATCTTCTTCCTGTTCCTCATCCTTTTTGTGTTCCCCATTTTCCTGTTTTTAATCCTTTTTTCTCCTGCTCATCTTCTTCCTGTTCCTCATGTTTTTTTGTTTGTTTCCCCTTTTCCTATTTTTAATCCTTTTTCCTCCTGCTCATCTTCTTCCTGTTCCTCATCTTTTTCGTTGGTTCCCCTTTTTCCTGTTTTTCAGCCTTTTTCCTCCTGCTCATCTTCTTCCTGTTCCTAATCGTTTCCGTTTGTTCACTTTTTTCCTGTTTTTCAGCCTTTTTCCTCCTGCTCATCTTCTTCCTGTTCCTAATCGTTTCCGTTTGTTCACCTTTTTCCTGTTTTTCATCCTTTTTCCTCCTGTTCATATTCTTCCTGTTCCTAATCGTTTCCGTTTGTTCACCTTTTTCCTGTTTTTCATCCTTTTTCCTCCTGCTCATCTTCTTCCTGTTCCTAATCGTTTCCGTTTGTTCACCTTTCTCCTGTTTTTCATCCTTTTTCCTCCTGCTCATCTTCTTCCTGTTCCTCATCTTTTTCGTTTGTTCCTCTTTTTCCTGATTTTCAACCTTTTTCCCTCCTACTCCTGTTTCTCATGTTCATATTTTTAACTCCTGCTCGTTTTTATTTTGTTCATTCTTTTTCCTTCTACTCCTGATTTTTTTCCTATTCTCATTGCTTCTATCTCATGTTAGGCCTACTCATTTTTTCTTCCTGTTCCTCATCCTTTTTTCCTCTAGTTCGTAGCTCTTTTATCTTTCTGTTCCTAATATTTCCTATTTTCTATTATTTCTTTATATTCCTCATTTTTTCTATTTTTTTTTCTAATTTTCCTCTCCTATTTCTTTTTTCTCCCTTCCTCTTCCTCATCTTTTTCCTTTTTTCCACATTTTTCTTCCTTCTATACTTCATTACTTTTCCTCTTGTTTTACATATTTTTCTCCTATTTCTCATCTCCCTTTCCTTCCTGTTCATCTTTTTTCCGCATATTTCACATTTGTTTTCTTCCCGTTTGTCATCTTTTTCCTACTGGTCTTGATTCTTTTTTCCTTCTATTTCTCATCCTTCTTCCTTCCTGTTTCTCATGTTTTTTTATTGTAACTCATTCATTTTCCTTCGTTTCCTCATTCTTTTTCCTCCTGTTCCTCATCCTTCTTACTGTCTGTTTATCTTTTTTTCTGTTTCTCATTCTTCCTCCTTCTGTTTCCTATCTTTTTCTCCTTTCCCTCATCCTTTTTCAATCCTGTTTCTCATCTTTTTTCTGTTCCTTATCCTTATTCTTTCTGTTCCTCAGTCTTCTTTCTCCAGTTTCGTATCTTTTTTCTTCCTGTTCCTGAAACTTTTTTCTTCCTATTCATTTTTATTCCTCCTATTTCTCATTTTTCCACTATTCCTAATTCGTTTTTCTCCTATGTCTATTATTTTCCTTCCTGTTCCTGATTCTTTTCCTCCTGTTCCCCATTATTTTCCTTCTGTTAATCTTTTTCCCCAGTCCCTCCTCTTCCACAGATCTCTTATTTCTGTTCCTCATTATTTTTCTGTCTGATAGTCATCCTTTTATTTCCTGTTTCTCATCTTTTTTCCTCCGGTTTATTATTTTCCCTCCTGTTTCTTTCTTTCTCATGTTTCTCATTCCTTTACCTCTTGTTTCCCATCTTTCACTCGTACATTCATTCTTATAATTGTTTTTTGCTCCTCTTTATAATTGTTTTTAATCTGTTTAAAATTCTGTTATTCCTATTTCTAACCTTCCCTTGTTTGTTTCTAATTAATTTTGTTTCTAACTTTTGTTCCCATTTATAATTTTTTTCTCGTATTTCTAGTCTTTTCTGCCTGCTCACATTTTTGCTCCTAATTCTCATTCTTTTTCTTCCTTTTCATCATCTTCCCCTTGTTTCCCTTCTTCTTCGTGTTCCTACTGTTCCTCTATTTCCTATTCATACTCATCCTGTTCCTCAGGTTCTCCTTTTCACCCCCTTTTTTGTTCCTAATCGTCTTAGCCCCATTCCTATCATTCCAACTCAAATACCGGAGTGTGTCGTAAGTTTCGTTTATTTAGTACTCATTAAAGTAAATTACATCTTTGGTTGCGGGCTGGCCGTTATGACTGGTCACGGATAGCATCTGTCCATCAGAGACACGCGAGTTTTCATCTCGATATCGTGATCAGTAATCCCGTTTCAACAATTAGCGCGATCTCATAATGCACAGCACGATCAAGCATTTCTGTTTCATTTCCTTCTCTCGGGATATTTGGTAAGCAACAGGAGTGGTAAATGCTTGCATGGAGGTTCATGATTCGAGAAACAACGAAGACATCAGAGTCATTTACACAACTCATGATATTAAGTAAGGAACCGGAAGAATTCTAACTCGAGAAGTGAATGATGGAAAATTAAACATTACAGAAAGAGCTGGAAACCAACAAGATTTTATGAAGTAATTCTAAAAACCAAAATTTGGTCCTCAAAATCCGGGTTCAAATCCCGGTGCCGGAGAGAATTTTTCTCCGTTCCACCTATCCTTCATAAAATGATGACGCAGAATTTCTGCGTGGAAATATCATATGTACTTTGGTACATCGTAATATTTAATAACGTCATATCTTACAAACAGGCAGCAGTATGTTTCATTCAATCAAGTAAAATCAAAACCATTCACAGTAACTTCAGGTGTACCCTAAGGATCTAATCTTGGTCCCTTGTTCTCTTTACTTTATATCAATGACTTACCTAAACAGATTTTGTACACTAAATGTTTACTATATGCTGATGATGTTAAATTGTATAAAGTCATTGACAAACAACAAGACGTTTTTGATCTACAGCATGATTTGGACTATATAGATGGAGTATCGATAATTTTCTTCTGTTAAATCTTAATAAATGTTGCTTTATGACATATTCTAAAAATAAGACAATTACTCAAAATTCGTATGAAATTAATGGTGTGAAGTTACCTAGAGTAGAATCATTTAAGGATTTGGGTATTTATTTTACACACACCTTATGTTTTAAAATGCACTTAAATCACGTGGTAATTGATGCATATAGAAAATTAGGATTTATAATCAGAAATACAAAAGAATTTAAAAATATAAATACTATTGATACTCTATATAAAACTATGGTTAGAAGTAAGCTAGGGTATGCGTCTGTAATATGGTCACCTGAGTTCCAGTCCCATCAGATGCAAATAGAAAGGATACAGAAAAGATTTTTACGTTATTTATATTTAAAAAAACATCACGTGTCGTCTTATGACAAGCAAATTTCATATAATCAGTTACTTTTTGAATTTAATTATAAAACTTTAAAATCGCGACGATTAATAAATAGTTAAATTTTACTCCATAAGACTGTTAACGGTATATTGAATAACTGTGATTTTCTTAAATTCCTTCAGTTCAATGTAAAAAGAACAGAATTACGTCATAGGCAATCTTTTATTATTCCTGTTCCTAGAACTGTTTTCTTCAAGAACTCTCCACTGTTTGTTATGTGTAATACAACTCTCTGTCTTTAAACTGTGATTCTCAATTGGATTTCAGATTAACAATTCAAAAATTTCATACAATATTAAAAAGCATTGTATTTCCTTAGATATTTAAATTATGAAGAAGTTTATTATAATGTTTTTACTCTAGTTTTAAATAATTTTGCATCATTATATTGACATTTGGCACTATATTAACTGTAATATTATATTCTAGCATCTATTACCATTATGTATTTTCTTTCTTTCGTTTGTGTTGCTTGTTTTGTTGTTTTTCTCTTATTATGTATTTTGTGTATATATATCTGTGTAAGCCACCTGCAATTGGAAGCCTGCTTCTGTTGGTAGTGGATTTAAAATAGAAATAGAAATAGAAATATGATATGCGAAAATAATCACTTAGTGATTTAAGACGGCGCTTATTTCGTCGGATCCCGGCAGCTTAGTCACTGGTAATGAGTGCACCTCTGCACATTAATGTGTTGGACATTGTGCCACGGTCACACATCTGTGACGCAGTGCATGAGGGTTGGCCACTAGAGGGAACCAAAGAGGTGGAACTTAAACTGAGAGGATTCAATTCGGTATCGGAATGGAAATCCGGTGTGGCTTAGTGGATAGAGCGTCAGCACGTAGCAGCACGTAGAGCTGAAAACCCGGGTTCAAATCCCGGTGCCGGAGAGAATTTTTCTCCGTTCCACCTATCCGTCATCAAAATTTATTCCGCTCAAGTTAGAGTCAGAACGAGCTAAAAAGGTGCAAACCATGATGTAGAAGAGAAAAAGAATGAAATTAAACCGAATGCAGTTATAAAACAAATGGAAATAATAGAACGACTGATTATTATGAAATGCTATTGTAAATTATTATTTAGCATCTTTTTTCAACTAGAGAGATTGTTCAGAAGCGATGGGATGAAACGAAAACATCGGGCAAACATAAAACGAGAATGGAGAGGAAAAAAAAATACTCAGACCACACATTCTCCCTCCGTCCCTCACCTCTCGACATCTATCGGCATGAACTCAATCACCTTTGATGAACAACTATGAATTTGTGTTGTGACGTCGCTATCATCACCACTATCGCCACCGTCATCGGTGTCATTGCTTTCAAGAACTGAAATCAGTTCTTCCTAATTCTCTAACCTTATGGCGAGGATACTACACATAACAAATGAGTAACAGGAGAGAGAGACACCCAATCCTATGGGAAAGAGAAAATATCCACTTTCCTCTCCGAGTAATGAATCCTATGTCGCTCTCAAGCTTAATGTCACATTTCTAGATCAGTCACGAAGTTTCTCACGTTGTTTCTGGCACTCGGAAACAGGTTTTCGACTTTGCACATGTAGTAGTAGTAGTAGTAGTAGTAATAATAATAATAATAATAATAATAATAATAATAATAATAATAATAATAATAATAATAATAATAATAATAACAATAATAATAATAATAATAATAATAGCTTCCTACTTAATACCGTATTTGCTCGCGTAATTTGCGCACTTTTTAATTAACTTTGGCCGCTGAAAAATTGGAGTGCGTAAAATATGCGGATTTTTCAAATAAGAGGTCCTGTTCTGAGTTTATCTCAATTAGTATATTTATAGGTAAGTATTTACGGTAGGGCTAATTTTCTATACCGGTAACTTGTCTCTACCAAGGACAAGCATTGTTAAAGTAGCGGGACTTTTGGGGTTTCTTTCTGAAGCAGGTACTTCAGTTGCTGGTGAATGACCTACTCTGGACTGTAGGGAAGGAAAATCCCTACTACACTGAAAAAAATATGTACGTAAAATGTGTGCGCAAAATACACGGAGCAAAAATAAAGTTCAAAATAATCCCTTAAAAATTAGAGTGCGCAAAATACGCGGGGACGCAAATTACGCGAGCAAATACGGTATCTCTCATTTCATGAAAAATATGTCTCATCTTCAGTGATTTGTGGACGGCGAGACATACATATATATACATACTTTCTTTACTTGATTATTTAACGACATGTAATTCGAATACTAGTGTAAGAGCAACAAAAAAAATTATAATCTATTATAGGCCCCGGAAAGCCCTTTACTTTACGGAATGTCAAGACTCACACCTCACAAGGCATTCGGAACTGAGTAGCAGTATGGCTGTACGTCCTACGCGCGGCGCCTTAGCACAACCCTACAGCGGTCTCAATAGTTCAAAGAAATAATATAATTCGCAACACGACAAAGAAATCGAATTGTTGTCAAACTTATAATGAGAACATTTTTGTGTCAGCTTCGTGATAATTTTTTTTCTGATGCACAGTGTTTCTCTTCTTCACTTGCATTGAAATCTCTCTACGGAGATATTTTAATTCCCGTAGACCTATATTTATTGAGAAATTATGACTACAGTGCTATGAAGAGCACTTCATTTTGCAGGTTCTGGCCTATGATACGTTGACAAAATCATTGGTTATTGAAAGATGTGTTAAGGAAGGCAGAGCGCTTTGCTCTTAGATCAGTTGTAGTGCAGTGAGTGGAAAGGTTAACGTTAACACTAGTTCAAGCTAAGCTAACTTACGAGTTTCGTAAGTTACACTTCGAGAATTAGGGCCAAATTATACATTTCTTGGGGTTACTTCATTGGACGTTTCGTCGTTTTAAATTCATTGAATTTTGTTTAGATTTTAAATATATATTACTATGTATCATTAAAACTATAACAAGAAATATATTTTGAAAAGTTAATACAGAGTCAATGAATTATAATTTTACTTCGGAATATGTATGCTAAGAACTTTCTTGTGTTAAATTTAACGTACCTTGTTAACATGTTTCGATCTATTTTGGGTCATCTTCAGAACTGGTTGTTGTTGGTCTTGGCGCCTCTTGTTTCCTGTGAGGGTGCATTTGTAGTGTAGAGTCAAAGAGTGTATGTGTTTTGAAATTGAGTTGTGTGTTGAGAATATCGTTGGAGTGTGTTTTCGTGTGTCTGTATATTTCATATTGTTCTAGTGTGTTGAGTTTCAGGCTTTTTGGTTGGATGTGCAGTATTTCCATGTCTGTGTTGATGTCTCTGTAGGTGTGATTGGCATTTGTGATGTGTTCTGCATATGTGGAGGTGTTTTGTAATTTTGTTATGGCTGTGATGTGTTCTTTGTAACGTGTTTGAAATGATCTGCCTGTCTGTCCTATGTAGAAGTTGTTGCAGGTGTTACATTTGAGTTTGTATACGCCTGTGTGGTTGTATTTGTTTGTTTGTGTTGTTTGTGTGTTGGGATGTTTTTGTAGAGTGTTATTTGTTCTGTATGCGATGTTGTAATTTAATTTCTTGAATGAGGTTGCAATTTTATGTGTGTTTTGTTTTCGTATGTTAGTGTGATGTGTTTTTTGTGTTCTTGTGTTTGTGTTGTATTCTTCTGTTTTTTGTGGTTTTGTTTTGTCTTACGTATTATGTTGTCTATTATGCTGGGGTTGTATCCGTTTTCTTGTGCTATGTATTTGATTGTATGTTTACATGTTAACAAGGCACTTTAAATTTAACACAAGAAAGTTCTTATCATACATATTCCGAAGTGGTACAGTGTTAAAAGTTGTGTAATCAAGATGTATAATTTTACAATAGGCCTACAGGAAAATAAATTTATTCTTTAATTCTTATAATATATGCGTATATATTCCTATTTTTATATTTTTCCGGCCACGTTACTGTAATATTTTCAGTCTCACTCGGTAGTCGCATTGTCCATGGACAATTTAGTGCTTGAATCAAGTCCATTACGTTGCCCTAAAGGATCACGACATCATTGTGTCGTGCAGCGTCTGGGATGCCACACATTCATCCGGAGTTGATTAATTCTCTTTTATGGCCTGTAATATTTTGAGGGTTACCTTAGAGGTCTGCCGCATTGATTTCATATTCCCAGCGCCTGTAATGCTAATTCGCGCCCACTCATATGATTAGTGTGCTGTATAAATTAAAATTCCTGTCCGACATTCCGGTTTAGAGCGCCTGCCGGCTAAAAGCACGGGATTAATATGCTGTAGAATGCACGGACAAATTGTGAAATCACTTTACTCATCTGATCATTAGACAAACCAAAACACAACCTCAAGCGACGAGAATTTTGTTCTAACGCTGTAGCCACAAGCGCAAGGTTTTGACATTGACCCATATCAGGGGTGGGGAACTTGAACATTGTTGTCCTTCGCTGTGGCTCAGTCGGCAGATTTTATAGCCACGAATACAAGCCCAGTGGATTCCGGCTCGACTCCAGATAGGCAATTGAACATTTATCTCTATCTTTTTAAATCGGTTATTTAACGACGCTGTATCAAATGCGAGGTTACCTAGCGCTGATGAAATTGATGGTAACGAGTTATGTATTTGGAGTTGAGTTTGAATATTACCTAGAATTCGAATTATAGTTGGAAAAATCTCGAAAAAAACTGTAATTAACACAAGTGTGATACAAACCCATGGTCGAACGCAGCGTGGGATCAGTAGGTAAACGCTTTACCGTCTGAGCTACGCCGGTCGCTCACTCTCACTTTCTTTGCCCCTGCAGAATTTATAATTTTTTGTTTTGTTTTGTAAGACGTGGTCTTAAGAATCAAAGGAGAAAGATTCGATCCGGTGCGATGGATTGAACTTCGAGGTAACTCAGTGGTTAGACCGCCCAGTGTGAGAACTGGAAGATCCTCGGCGCCCGAGCGAATTTTTCTGTTAATAATTAATAATCAATTGTGCTATAATGTAATGTAATGTTTGTACTGTAATGAAATATGTGTTGTAATGTAACGTAACGTGTTGTAATGTAGTGTAATGTGTTGTAATGCAATGCAATGTACTAGAATGTAATACATTATGATATAATCTACTGCATAGTAATACAATGCAATGTAATGTAAAGCAATGTGTTGGTGAAATATCTTACGATGTATTATAATATGTATATTGTATGGAAGGGAATTGTAATGTGATGAAATATGCTGTAATGTAATGCCATATAATTTACAAAATAACGTGGTGTGCTGTACTGCAAAGTAGGAATTATAATGGAGTGTGATGTAATATATATATATATATATATATATATATATATATATATATATATATATATATATATAGTATTTTTTTAAACTATTGGACTATTGAAAGTAACCAGAGACGATAAGATATTTTGAAATAATATAATAAAATATACTCGTAATATAATGTGACATGATATAATATAATATACTTACTTATGGCTTTTAGAGAACCCGGAGGTTTACTGCTGCCATCACATAAGCCCCTCATCGGTCCTTATACTGAGCAAGATGACTCCAGTCTCTACCTTCATATCCCACCTCCTTGAAATCCATTTTAAATTATCCTTCCATCTATGTTTCGGCCTCTTCAAATATCTTTTTCCCTCCAACCTCCCAACTAACACTCTATATGAATTTCTGGATTCGCCCATACGTGCTACATGCCCTGCCCATCTCAAACGTCTGGATTTTATGTTCCTATGTCAGGTGAATAATACAATGCGTGAGTTCTGCGTTGTGTAACTTACATACAATATAATATAATATAATATAATATAATATAATATAATATAATATAATATAATATAATATAATATAATATAATGTGAAATAATTCGATAAGTTGATATAATTGCTTATGTTGTAATGTATAACGATACATTTGGAATACAGCTGCTATTTAGAGGCAGTACGTAATCATATATGCCTATAATATCTACGAGTATATCGGAGGTCGTTGAAGTCATCAGATGAATGTTCAACAATTTCGAAATAGGAGCCTGAGTCTCATAATGCGGAAAAGAGGACCAACGTGACCACCTGATGGTTCTGTATGGGAACGAACTCAAGCGAGAGATGAAACAGAATCGTAAACTGTGAGCTTTGTGCCACAAGGCGCGGCCATAAAAGTCATGGAATTGGCTCGTTGTACTGTGTTGGCCAGTGGCCTAGATCGTCACATCCCGACCTTCTGTACGTCGAGAGGATTCACCTAGCGCATTCCACTCTTCGGCTTCCGGAAGCTGTTCCTCAGGCTTGCTCCGAATATCGCTGCGTGTTTTATAAGGAACACAATTAACTGAATGTGGCTGTTATGTTTCATGAGGAAGATACGAGTATTCATGTCGCTGTCGGGAGCATAAATAAACTTTCTCGCTTACATCAGGCAACAACCATTTCACAAAGCAACTGAGAAATCACAGTACGTGGTCAATTGGCTGTTAGGCGTTTTATTTGAACATGAAAAACCACAACTACAACACATTAGCAGCATCACCAGCAGCAGTACCACCACCACCGTTGTCGTAAGCAACAAAAATATGCTAGGGACATGTTGCTACAGAGTTAGGAGTGTAGATTCCAGGCAGGTAAAGTGAATACTGAAATATAAAATAAGTTTCATATTCTCTGCGAAAGTAGACTAGAAGAATGTGGGTTCCATTAATACATAGCGAGTCAAACCTAAGTTACCAGCAATCTTACCGAGAGGCTTAGTTTCTTTTCAACTAGTGGTGAATTGTTTGTTTGTTTGTTTTTTTTTTTTTTTTGCATCTTGTTAAACTCGGCAAAGAACACAATGAGTGATTTTTTTCTTATCAGTATTGTTGCACTAAGTCGGCGACACAATTCTGCTTACACTTTGCATTGTCAATTTCCGATAGTGAATTGTCTGAACTCTACTGAGAAAGACATATTTTTTGAACCATAGTTATATATATATATTGAAATAAAGTGAAAAAAGCAGAATTCAAGCAGTTTAAATATGCTTTCTGAGGCCGGTGATTAAAATTACTAGAAGAAATCGATTTAGGAATAAAGATATAAGACAACAATTAGCCCTAATCATCTAGAGTTTACAAAATAATACAATGGGATACAGAAACCAATGATGGAGCCATGTGTAACGCATGGATACGAATTGATCTGTTCATCTTGTCTCTATCTGTGTAAATTGTTTCTTTACCTATTTAACTAACATCCATGTCTTTGTCGCGCTGAAATCCATGCGTTTCATGCAATATTAACGGTCACTCTTACTCATTGCGTGCGTCGACACAACAACGATAATGATGATGAAAATAATAATATTTATTCATTCATTCATTCATTGATATCTGTGTGCTGGACAACAGCCATAGTCAAATTATAGTCCAGCACAAGTACAATACAAAACAAATAATAAATACATTAATACATAACAATAATAAAGATTAAGATGATTAATGTGAATTAAAACGTAATCTATAATACCAACTGACATATACTGTAGTTGAATTAATAAAAAGCATAAGAACATAAATGCCAAAAATTTGCAGATTACATAATACAAATACTGTAAATAAGTCATTACTATATATTAAATTAATAAAAATTACAACCATACATAGGCCTATTGGCATTTTTTATACATCTAGAGACCGGAGAAAGAGATTTAGAATTTCTAGTATATAAAAATTTGTGCTCGAGGTTGCGGGTTCGATCCCGGCCCAGGTCGATAGCATTTAAGTGTGTTTAAATGCGATAGGCTTATGTCCGTAGATTTACTGTCATGTAAAAGAACTCTTGCGGGACAAAACTCCGGCACACCGGCGACGCTGATATAACCTCTGCAGTTGCGAGCATCGTTAAATAAATCGTAATTTTTTAAATACTATTAATGTTCTAACTATCATCAAGCAACCAATAATATGTTAGCATAAAACTGACTGTATTAATGCTGACAACAGTAGTGTCTGTGACTCAAATGCTAGAGCGTTGGTCTTCCATCCAGATCCCCTGTCAGTTTGTGATGGAATTTATGACGTATAAAGCAGATATTGCAGAGAATTATCTCGGGGTACTCCCGTTTCCCTCCAGTCATTTCATCAACGCTGTCCACTTTCCTCTCATCTCATTTGTTATCTGTAATAGTTAAAAGTAAGCTAGAGTGATGTCTTAGGGTTAATACAATCATCACATAGGCTGTGTAGGGCGCATAATGAGCCAAAGCAAGCCTAAATGTAAGGATCTGTCTCGGAATCAGCTCTCGAAAAGTCAAATCAAGCCAAATGCTGACAACAATAACTACAATAATACTAGTACATAAACCAAATTATTTACAATTATGCAAATTCTAAATTTATAATGTAAAGCCATCCAGCTTATTGCTATACAAGTTATGGGCTATAATTTGGCAATTTCAATGCTTCTGGAGACCGGCCAAAGATATTTAGAATTTTTATTGTGGAAAATATAGTGATTTCTCATATGTTTCATAGAAATACATTAGCTAACATGGTTTATGAAAGATTTATGGATTATATAATCCTTACAGACCTTGATTGAAAAGAGGGCGTCAAGATTTTGACGATGTCGAGAAATATAAACTGTGACACTTAGAGAAATCATAATTCTTCTAGTAACATATATATAGTCCACACCTGTGGAGTAACGGTCAGCGCGTCTGACCGGAAAACCAGGTGGCCCGGGTTCGAATCTCGGTCGGGGCAAGTTACCTGGTTGAGGTTTTTTCCGGGGTTTTCCCTCAACCCAATACGAGCAAATGCTGGGTAACTTTCGGTGCTGGACCCCGGACTCATTTCACCGGCATTATCACCTTCATCTCATTCAGACGCTAAATAACCTAGATGTTGATACAGCGTCGTAAAATAACCCAATAAAATAAATAAAAAAAAATATATATATATACATATATATGTCTCGCCGTCCTCATTGAATACAATGACTGTAAGTAGCCATACCGTAGATTTCGTTCCGGCACCGGGAATCGAACCCGGGACCACTAAGCTCTGCGCGCTGAGCGCTCTTTCTAGCTGAGCCATGCCGGGACACGATCCACGGTGCTGGCCGAACTCTTCTCATTCACATCATCAATAGCCTACTACCTGCATTTTTAAGACATACAAGTCACATATGCAGGAGCGCATATTTAAATGACTTTCTGGTCATTTTCGACAACAGTTTATGAATATTGTTCACGTTTGAGATATACATATATATTCATATATGAGGTCTCACCGTTCTCATTGGAAAGAGCTCTCAGCGCGCAGAGATGAAAGGTCCCGGGTTCGATTCCCGGCGCCGAAACGAATTTTTCTTAATTTAATAGATATATCTTCTAGTAACTTTTCTTGAAATAATAATAATAATAATAATAATAATAATAATAATAATAATAATAATAATAATACAATTAAAATAGTAACAATAGTCCTACTACTACTAATACTAATACTTTGTGACGATCACGTAATTAAGTGTAGTTCCTAAAAGTCTAATTTGGCAGTCTCTTCAGTGTTGCCAACTAATACCAGTTACCACCAAAGAGGAAAAAATCACAATGCTTCGTACTGAAATAATAATAATAATAATAATAATAATAATAATAATAATAATAATAATAATAATAATAATAATACACTAATTAACAATAACTACATGTCTTACTTATTTACCACATCTCATCTTTATATTGCGAGGTGTTTTCTACATGAGTCAATAACTTATGAAATAGTATATTTTCCTCCTGGACTTCTGGCATATTATGTTAGTAATTAGGATTAGTATGATCTAATATTAAAATTTATTTTGTCTGGCAACATGAAATTCATTGCTTTAACTAAACAGTTTACGATTAACGAGACCTAACCTAAAAATGTAGTTTGATCACGTGAAATGATTAGTACGAATTCCGAAAACAGAACACCACTTTAAAATGTGTAGCTTACTTAAAATACTTTCAAGCACTTTCTTTCTTGGAGAAATTGCTACCATGCTATTTCCTCTCTTGGAAATTTTAATGAAACTCTAAATACAGAATTTCATTAAAATAATATATTTACATGCATGTTTCATACGAAGTAGGTCTATAAGTTATTTCTTATTTTATTACACTTAGATACCTGAGTATAGAGTTGAATTGGAATCACAACGAAACAGAACTGAATTGTGTATTGATATTAATATTAATACCGGTATTACTAATTAATTATTAATTCACAAGCCTAGGTACTTGCATTTTCATCAGTTTACTTTACTGCAAACCGAAGTTATTGATGACAATATAACAGTTAGAAAATAACTGTCAGTTGTAGTATTTGTCAGTACGCGAAATTCGAAACGAAGTTGGTAAAATAAAATTCAACCTGAGAGCAAGAAAATCACTATAATCCACTAGTATATGTAGTAATAGGGGAAAAATGGTTAAGTTTCACCCTTAGGGTATTAAGTAAGCTGACCCGGACTATAATAATAATAATAATAATAATAATAATAATAATAATAATAATAATAATAATAATAATAATAATAATAACAATAACAATAATAATAATAAATCCTTACAAAATATTTATCGTACGATGCGGCCAGACGAACATTTCCTTGTAACGTACATAACACGCTACCACATCGGAAATAACTCTCGGATAGACATCAATTCGGGCAAAGTAATGGGATATAAACTGGACCGAATTACCACTGCGGTAATAAAACCTTCAGCGCGACGACCCAACTCATTCCGTCGTGTAATGGGACTTAAACACGGTCTGATTGCTCGATCAATCATCTTGTTTGTCACGAGTTTTACAGTTTTGTACGTTACCCAGAATTTCTGCAACATAATATAAAGACTTGGACAGCTATTGGTCTCTCACGGAGCTCAATTCCCAACAGATATTGAGAGATTTTAAAACCTTATATGATCTGAGTTCAAACAGTTAGTTATATTTAGAAACATTTCTGACATAGAACTACGTTTTCTTTTCACTAGGTACGGTGGGAGTAACTTGAGAATTGGCCGTCACAAAAACTGCAACCCCTTCTGCTTGTATTCCCCTTTTCTCCCAGTCTTCCCCTTCTTCCTTTTGACTTCCATTTGTTTTTTTATTGTCCTTGCTTTCCTTCTCTTCGCCTTACTATCCCTGTTTTTCTTTCGTTTTGTCTTCCCCTTGTTCTCCTTGTACTCAACTTGTTCTTGTATTCCTCTTTTTTTCTTCTTTTCCATGTATTTTCCTTGTTTTCTTGTCTTCCCCTAGTTCTTCTTATATTCCACTTGTTATCGTGTTCCATTTATTTTCCTTGTATTCCCCTTGTTCTCCTTCTGTTCCTCTTTTTCTCCCATTCTTCCCCTTCTTCCTTTTGTCTTCCATTTGTTTTTTTATTGCCCTTGCTTTCCTTCTCTTCGCCTTACTGTCCCTGTCTTTCCTTCGTTTTGTCTTCCCCTTGTTCCCCTTGTACTTGTTCTTGTATTCCTCTTCTTTTCCTTGTATTTCCCTTGTTTTCTTGTCTTCCCCTCGTTCTTCTTATATTCCACTTGTTATTGTATTCCCCTTATTTTCCTTGTATTACCCTCGTTCTCCTTGTGTTCTTGTTCTCTTTGTCTTCCCCTTGGCCTTCTTGTTTTCACGTTCTCCTTGTATTCCCCCTTGTTCTCCTTACCTCTTTCCCTTACCCTCATTCTCTTACCCGTGTTTTTCTTGTTTTACGCTTGTTTTTTCTGTTTTGCCCTTGTTCTTTCTTTCTTTTTTCCTCTTTTTCTCCCCTTGTTCTCATTTTTTCCCTTGTTCTCCTTGTACTCCCTTTGTTGTCCTTGTAGTCCCCTTATTCTTCTTGTTTCATTTCTCGCATCACCCACATGTAGATCTACGTAAAGATATGCACCCGTCGACAGGTGATCGCACTCATACGTAGTTCTACGTAAAGGTATGGAGCATAGTAAAACTATGTAAGCCTACCTGTCGAATTTTTGCCTTTATTTAACAAAAGAGCTGTAGTTTATGTCTTCCATACATTTCAGTTCCTTCTTCCGATATAATTATAATTATAGTCCCTCTGGTAGCTTAGTGTTACTTGGTTTCGATCTCTGTATAGTATGTATTGAAATAATTAGAAATATAATTCGACCTGGAACACTGGCAGTATGACTAGCTGCTAATATAATTGCTGGACATTTACTATTAACTTTACTAGGAAACACAGGTCCATTTTTAAATTATATAATATTAAGATTATTAATTATAACCCAAGCAGTAGCGTCTCATGGCCTAGAATTTGTTCGGGGCTATTTGATTATAGTTTGCCATGCGTGGTACTAAAATTAAAAAGTTATTTCATTATTGCTCATAAAATTACATTACCGTTACTTGTATTACACTATTTTACCGCGATACGAACGCGACCGCGACAGAACTGATTGAGCCCCAACAGTCGTCTCTCTCCCGGTGCCTTCACTCGCAACATCTTTGTTAATAGGATCTAGCATCTCCGTGCACTGAGCGCTACGCCGAACCAGGAACTACGTCATACTCTCTTCGTAAGGTCTGTATTGGGGATCTAGCATCTCCGGGCTAGAATTTATCTGTCGCTCCTACAACAGAAGACTATAACATCTCCTCCGCGCAGATGAAGTCCAAACCTTGACTACAAAGAGAACGGGACTTCCTCTATATTTGAGAGTTGTTTGTAAATATCTGAAATAATATATTACGCAAATTTTTATGCGGGGCTGAATCCCGAAAGCCTCAAAGGACAAGACGCCCCTGAACCCAAGTTACACTGTTGTGTTGACTAGAGTGATATTTGTGGTGGACAAGACCGAAGAATAATCTTTTCCGGTGTCCTCTTAGTCCCCTCAACATTACAAATCCTAACTACCAATTCATCATTTATCCTGGGTTTTCTGTAGTAACTTATTACATAATTTTATTTCTTCAAGACAAGTATTACGAAAGTGACACATATTTTCTCATTGAGTTTTAAGCGTTTCGCAACAGTTACGTTTCTTTATCATTTTGTGAATGATAAGCGTATCGGTTATAGTTCATTTTCTTGAATTAAAAAGACGACAACGATGATGATAATGATGATAACGACGATAAAGTTGTGTAATCAACTGTTAATATTTTCTAAACAATGTACGACTGTCATACAATTAAAGCCTATTACCATTCAAAATTAAGGATGGGATGATAAATGGGAACAAGAAAGCAAAGCTGTGTCTTTATCCTCGTCTCCGAGGCCACCGAATCTGATAGCGCTGGATTTTTGCTTATGAGAATACATGAAGGACGTAAGTTAGGTACACCAGCGGGGGCGATGATCTTGTTGCCTTATTGCAGAAGCAAGAGAAGCAGTAAGCGAATATGCTGAATTTTCGATTGGATGTGTAAAGCATTAATATGTTGGTTGTTTTTAATGCATACACAAACAGTATGATGATGGATGAAGGGAGTTTTGCTAAAATTATCATGATATGCGGACCTCCTGGAAAAAGACAAACCGGGACGAGCGCTCAAGGGATAAGCACAAGCTCAGGTAATATCGTCCAGTGAAAACAATGTAGAAACAGAAGGAATCCTACAAAAATTGAAGATGAAGACATATGATGAACTAAGGCCTTCCTGAACTTCGTTAGTCTCACACTATCGAATTACCTTTCTGGAATGTAATCACACGTGACAGATTTAATTATTCGCAATGACTAACAGATCTGAATTATGTCAACAATGGAAAAAAAAATACATTCTAAGGAAAAGTGTCTAAAATGTGAGAAATATGATTAAAACAAGTTTTCAGGAAAGATCTCACATAGTGTTTTGAAAAGGTGTTCATTCAAATTATAAAATACTAAAAATACCCTTTAACATGCCGGGATATGTAATATACTGTATATAACCGCATTAGAATCAAATTCCTAACATAATTAACTTATGTAAAATGTAAACAAGAAATATCGGTACGTTAATAATTTCAAAAGTCCTGGGTCTCTTTCTTGTACAGTAATATTACGACGTTCCAGAAAAAAAAATGGTTTATTTAACGACGCTCGCAACTGCAGCGTCGCCGGTGTGCCGGAATTTTGTCCCGCAGGAGTTCGTTTACATGCCAGTAAATCTACTGATATGAGCCTGTCACATTTAAACACACTTAAATGCCATCGACCTGGGTCTGGATCGAACCCGCAACCTCGAGCACAGAATGCCAGGGCTATACCGACTACGCTACCGAGGTCGACGAAGTTCCAGAAACCTTTGTTTTTCTGCAATAATCATAATCATATAATATTAAGTCCTTTACAGTTTCAGAACCTCTTGATTTTTACATTTTTCATAATTCCATCTCTAAAATGTATTATAGTAACCTTTGTACCCTTAAATCCTACTTATTAAGTATCTTCCCTTGATATTAATTGGAACCACTGAACTTCTGAATGCAAATATACAGAGCTACGAGCAAATGTGGGTGTAGCATATCTCTATTGCCATTGGCGAGTTGATTATTGTCAAAACGCGTGGATAATCAGGGTTGAAAATTACTGAATATCTCTAATAGGAAAGGAGAAGAGAGTTTTTCACTCTACTTATTTCGCCTCGGAGTTGTCGATGTATCGAACTGGAGCAAAATACTGGCATTATGTAGCAATAAGATGGAAGGATGGCGGTATTCTTTTTTGCTCAAATCTGCACACAGAGAAATAATAACAGACATCGTTTTGATCCTGGAGAGTTGGTAATTACAGCGTACATCTCTCACAGGTCAAATACCATGTTATTTGCCTCCTATCGAAAGTTAGACTGTGGCACAGTTTTGCACTGCGTGTTGCACAAAAAAGTAAGCTGGTGGCTCAGGGACTTTCCTGTAATTTTGAAGTCATGATTTATATGGGCAAAATGTTCAGCAAAAAAAAAAACATGAGAACGAAACTTAAGATTTGTTCCTTTCTGTCAAAACTTCCGAAGATGTGATCCGTTAAAATATTGGACTTCATCACCAAAAGTGGTATTTATGATCCCTTTCAGAGCTTTTACGCCAAGTCTCCTTAAACGTTTGGCCGAGACTACAACATATGATTTAGAATAGGCTATACCAATAGCTATTTAAAGTGTTAGGTATAGCTTACAGCAGTAAAATTTTGGAAATATTCACAATTTTTTCCTCCATTACTGTATCTTGAATAATAATGAAAATGAGTATGTGTAAAACACTGTCCTCCTGCTATATGAAAAAAAAAATATATATATTTTTACAATTAAAAAAATATATTTACATTTTTTCTTCAAAATTCAGTTCACTGTGAATGATGAAGCATTTCCCACATAACTAAAAAATTATCCAACATTCTGTGACGAAATTTTTTGTGTGTATTTATACATATCATATCTAAAATATGATGCAAAATGACTTCTCTACCTTTGATAGATTGTCTGATAAAAATAAATTCACTTTAAAAAATGGTGAAATATCAGTATTTTCTTCTAAAACAAAATAAAAAAATATATTATTTATTAAGGAATGTAGTTGAAAGAGCATGATACTGTAAACACGAGTTTCATCAATAAAATAAAAGAGAGAGAACATGAAAAAGTTAACAAGTTTATGAGTTATGAGGGAAATGCTTCATCACTGCACAGTGAAGTGGAATTTTGAAAAAATATATATAAATAATTTTTTTTTAAATCGTAAAAATATTTTTCATATGGCAGAAGGACAGTATTTTACATATACCAATTTTCATTATTGTACAAGATACGGTAATGGAGGGAAAAAATGTTGAATATTTCAAAAAATTTTACTGCTGAAAGCTGTACCTAACCCCTTAAAGTGTATTCAATATTTTTGGCATGGAACGTTTAAGTGGGCACCTATTTGGGAGAAATGTCCGTTACCATTTCTGTAATATTCTATGCGAATCTTGCTCTTTAAAGAAAGCGCGTCGATGCAACCCGCAGCATATCATTGTTCCTTAGCGGCAGCGAGCCGATGCAACCCGCAACAAACCATTATTGGATAAATAAAATATTAACTATTAATATTGTCGTATATGTATTACATTCACGACAGGTATCTTGAGCAGCCAATAGTCTACATGTGGTTAGAATGAAGCAGATCTTCACAAGAAACAATACAGGGTGTATGGGGCAGAAACATGGACATTACAATGAAAGCGACTAGAAGCATTTGAAATGTGGATATGAAGAGGAAAGCGTGTGAAATGGACAAACAGAATAAGAAATTGAGCTGTGTTGAAAGAGTAAATGAATAAAGAATGATGCTGAAACTGATCAAGAAGAGAAAAAGAAATTGGTTGCGTCACTGACTGAGAAGAAACTGCTACTGAAGGATGCACTGGAAGGAATGGTGAACGGGAGAAGAGTCCGGGGCAGAAGAAGATATCAGATGATAGACGAAATTAAGATATATGGATCATATGCGGAAGCTAAGAGGAAATTAGAAAATAGAAAAGATTGAAGAATGCTGGGTTGACCTGCCCTGGGTCAGAACACACAAATGTATGTATATTGATAGAGAACGAACACCTATGTTACCTGTGAGATGTAAATCCACTATATCATACGCATGATCATCAACATCGTCTTCTTATTCTTCTTTTTTTGTAGGCTCACTACAAGGTCTAAGTTTCCACATGTACTAGTACTCGTCCCATAACAGATTTTATCAAATGTTCCAACATATTCATATCCTTGGCTTTCTTTAGAAGTTTATTTCTGGACATTCTTTACAGATATGAGATCTACTGTTGTCCATTTATATTTCCAACTATAATGGGTGTACGCCTGTAAACAGGTTTCATTAAGTGGGACGTAGTTCGAAAAATGATATGGGCAAGTAACAGCCCGTTTAGCAGCGATTCAACGCGTCAACTTTCAGCAATAAAATCTTGCAACTTATGCATTGCATCATAGATGTAATTCATTGGTTTACCTTATGATAAATACTGGAATTGTCGACCATCCTCTCTAATGCACATTTCACATCTTTTGAAAATATTTTTGGACACACGCTGCATTTCGTCTCTATCGATAAATCTGACCCAGTTCGGTTGCCTTTCCGATGAAGCTTGGTTTCATCTGCATGACTGTGTATGAATCGTAAATGAGGTTCCACTGTATGATGAAATCATAGGGGTGTGGTGTACCGTCAGTGCCCACAGAATTATTGAACCGATTTTTTTTAAGAACAATCAATAGTGCGAGGTATACAAATTATATTTTAGGACTGTTGTATGTTGAATTAACACATGCTAAACTTTTAGCAGGATAACGCCACAACTCATACTGCTATTGTATCCATGACGAAATTGCGCCGAGAGTTCGCGGAAGCAAACAGGGGCAGTAGCGTTCGGTGTCTTACCACTGTTCGGTCGACGTACATTATATCAACATTCGCTGAGACTCTGTAGGCCTACATCACGCCGCATCGTTTTGGTAGATATTATTGAAATGATAATATTGAAATAGAAAGTGACTGTGGAATGTTGAAAGAAAACGGGAGAACTCCGTGAAAGACTATCAGGAAAGTTGGCTTTGTCAACCATAAATACGATTCAGCCATCACAGGGATTCAGACCAGTGGTCCACTGCTGTGGAGTAACGGTTAAGATGCCTAACAGTGAAACATGCGGGCTCGGGTTCAAATCCTGGTTGGGACAAGTTATCTGGTTGAGGTTTTTTCCAGTAAATGCTGGGTAATTTTCGGCGTTGGACCCTGGACTCATTTCGTTAGTATTATCATATTGATCTCACTCAGATGCTAGATAACCATAGCAGTTGACAAAACGTCGATAAAGTAACTAATTAAAAATTAAAATCAGGATCCGCAGTTATCGTAAGCCAGTGCTCTTCCAACTGAGCTAGCAAGGCGGCTATTTACTTAATTTATTTAATGATGTTGTATCAATTTACTCGGTTATTAGCGTTGGTGATAGAAAAATGATATTTTTCAAGATACGATACGATTACCTTACAGTTGGGAAAAATTTCTGAAAAACCCAACCAAACGGGATGTGAATCCACTCCCGAGTGCTACTTGATATCACAAGTCATTTGTTACCCCGGCACTACACCGTATAGACTTAGGGCCGTATTCATAGACATTCTTAGCGCGGGCTTTCGGTGGATGATCAGCGAACTAACGTTTTTCGTATTCATAAACCAATGTCAGCGATATGATACGATAAGAATCCTGTTTAGCGCGCTTGTAGCCCGGGCTAGCGAAATGTCTATGAATAGCACCCTTTATGTCTAAAGCATTGTACAATAGACTCTCCTAAGTTCGACTGAACAGAATTGAAAGTTGTCCAATAAGGGCAGTGGGTGTGGCAGGTGAAATGAATACAAATTCTTATTGGTTATCCTTCAACGAATACAGTACTTTACTTCCATTTCCCGCCCGCCTTGAGACTTGTGTATGCTCTTCTAGTACCACAGTGGGTTTCGACAGTTCCGTCTCACAAAACGCAAAATTCTCAAATAGAAAAATAAGATTTCATTAATTTAAAATCAGTGATTAAATATGGATGTCATAATCAATAAAATATTCTGTTTTCTTTGACAAAAGTAACACTACAAGACACAGAACCAATTCCCATTCAAATGGCAAACTCATTTCTTAGTGCCCGTATAGGGACATGTCTAATTCTCCTTACGTAAGTAGTCGAACTATAGAATGTCGAACTTGTTTTCTGTCGAACTTAAGAGCTTCCACTGTAGTTCAATTTACTTGAAAGGATGACAAGCCGAACCCTAACATGGTTCAAATATCGAAGCTAGAATAAATATTTACGCTTTACAAAACAAATATATTTTATGTCAGTTAATGGAACTATATTTTTTCATGGAAACGTCCTACAGATAAAGTAAGGGCAAACAAAACAGTAGAGACATGCGAAAAATCACAACGTTCCAGAAATCTTAAGAAATAATTTCCCCGAATTAGTAGCACGCTCTTGAGAGTAAACATGAAATTACAGTGCAACAACTAAGAATTTTACTCGTTTGTTTTTATGCAAGTAGAACTGGTTAAACGAGAGCTTTTAAAGACGTCACAGTTAAATTTTAGAACTCTTTAACATGACTGATATTTATTTGATAGAGATGAAACCCGTGTTTTAACACTGGACAGCTTTCACCTCATTAAGTCTCATCAGTACTGAAACAGCGGACCATGCATTCTTGCAGCGGATAACAGGGTCAGTTACCTAAAGTCACGGAATGGAAGACATTAGAGGTTAAGAATGGACTGAGGCTGGTTTACACTACACGTAAACATCACTTCAAATATCTTCACTTGATTTTAATTTTGTTTCTTGCTTATTGGTTATTTTCTGTTTTGTCTGCTACATGGCGTCATACAGATTTGTTTTTATTTCTTATATTTCTCCAGAATTTTCTCGATGATCGAATGAGTGTGCGTCAACCTTGTCATTGTTTTCGAAACTAACGGCTTCCAGTACAGATGATACCGACAGATTTTTAAAGGTGACAGATATCCTTAGCATGACTATCTTCATAATGGAAATAAAGACACCAACAGTGACAGCTTTGTACCACAGTTTATATGATTGAAGTGAAGTACAATACTATGTTCTTTGCAAGAAAGGGCTCTTTTACGTAATATAAATCTAAGTTAAGAGCTTCCGGCTTTACTTTATTTCCGAGGGAATCTATCAGCGTATTCCGAATCTCACAGGACCGGTGGACAACAATGACGTCACGCTGCAGCGAAATAGGAACAAAACTGCTGGAAGGATCGATGGCTGTCATGGCGACTGTATAAGTTGTTTTCTGTGCTACGCTAGCAAAATTTTGCGAAATTTCCTTACTGCCATCTCGTTCAGAGAAAAGAGAGCATAAACAATTTATTTCTTGAACCGGTAGTAATAACTGGTCCGTTGACATGTTCGCTCATAAGCCATTAACATATTGTTTTTACATTGTGCTCATTGCAAACAATACAGCAGAACTGAAGCAGAACACACCGCCATGACACAATAGTGCACGATGTCATTCGTCTGGCAATTCCCGCCCTATACAAGAACCAATCAGATTCACTGATGGCGGCTGATGGAGACTGCCACCACCTCTGCAAGCTGATGGCACCGGTGCGACACCGGTGGAGCATCAGTCACGCCATCGGTGAAATTCGGAACACCGTGATGCCATCAGATTACTCACCGCTGAGATTCGGAATACGCCGTATGCTAACTTCTATTGTAATTAAACTTGTTTCTTTCAGTCTTTGAGTTGAATTGTCTGCATGTTCATGCTTAAACAAAGATCAGGTTTTTGAACGTAAAATCAATTTATGATTTGCACATTCAATCCGTATATGGATTTAGTGGGAGGTGCGAAAGCTGGACATACGACAGACAAATGGTATTTAGCAAATCTAACCCATTTCAGGCCCCGAAAGGCACTTAGAGCGGGGCGGTGGGATGTTTAAGTTACAAGTTATAACTGAAGCCTTAGTTTTTCTGAACCGACGCATGCGACGTGCGAGGTCCGCCTCGCACAAATCCGGACTACACGAGAGATAATGAGTGGTTTCTATGGCTGCGAGGTTCGGAGACCTTGCATCTCACAGTTATAGAAACCACTCACTATCTCTCGTGCAGTCCGGATTTGTGCGAGGCGGACCTTTCACCTCGCACGTCACATGCGTCGGTTCAGAAAAACCAAGGCTTTACCATGAATCGGCGCTGAGTAGCAGTAGGGATTAGTATTGCGCATGAATCCCTATGTTGAGCTCAAGTTTGTCGAGTATGAGTAGAACTTAAGTTCTCTTTGCAGGATCAGATGTATCATGTTTGCTTACCATTCCTTCTTCATGTTCGGTGTCTTTCTCGCTAGTTCCTTCTCTTCCGTACCTTCATGCTTTAACTACACAAAGCTGTTAGGCACATATCTTGGGAAGTTATGAATAGTATATGTATATGTTGTTATTAATGTGACTAAACATTCAGAAAATATATGTGTAAGTAAATTAAACAGAATATCATAGTAGAAATGTATATTTTCATAGTAATGACTGCCGACAGAAATTATAGCTACATTTTCACATATATTCAATAAATTACAGTTTGTCTACAACAAAAATAAGTGCGTGACTATATGGATTAAAAAGCTATTATGAGATGTACACACAAATGTATAATAAATACATTAATTAATTCTATTAAAAGTAAATAATTTCATTTTTATAGTATTGTAAATTATCATATCTAACCTCATAGTGTAAAATAAAATATTTAGTATGACAAAATATTTCATATTCCGAGGTTTTCCCCAACCAAAAGGCAAATGCCGGGTAATATTTTGGCGAATCCTCGGACCTCACCTCACCTCACTACATCTCGCCAAAATATTGTAAAAAATTGCACAAAATTGTAAAAATTGTAGAAAATTACTAAATTGTAAAACTGTAAAAATTTGTAAAAATTGTAATTGTAATATTGCAAAATTTTGACTTGTTCCACATCTTAAAGCTTCATTGCTCATGTAAGATCTATGGAATAAAATGAATGAATGAATAAATTTAATTATTATTAGTTGTCATTCCACACTATTTACTTCCACTGAGGGGATGGATCACACAGTAGATCATGCATTAATTATTATGAATTAATAACAAGTCACTGACACTGTCTGGATCAAATTGATTTCTGCGAATTGTTAAAAGCATTCCAGCTTTACTAAAGTTTCTTTCGGGCAGATGAAAAATCATGCTCCTTCCATCAGCGTTATAAATCATCATCCATCACCATCTCTGGCCCAGTAAATACCCACCTCATCACCACAAACATCTATTGCTTATCCATGAACTTAGCATGGAAAAAAATAATTTACTGCAGTCAACTAACTTCTCTACGGACGTGACCTTTCAAAACAATTATTTTAACAAGCTCCGTCATATTAGTTTACCTGCCGTATTGTTTACGTATCGCTGGATGCCTACGAAATAGGGCAATGTTTATAGTATCTTGGTTTCTTCTCTCATTTTCGAACACGCACTGGTAGGGATATCAGTCCTACGTGCCCGCCGCCTTTACCACCAAGGAAATATTGCTGGTACTCGTTTCTGTTAGAGGCTGAGTGAACCCCAGGGCCATAGTGCAGCTGAAAGGATTAGACCAATTGAGAAAATCAATGACCCCATCCGGAATCGAACCCACCACCTTCCGGCTTGCAGCGTTACGCCTTACGGTCTTAATAATAAACCGTATATAGTTTTTATACGAAATTTACGCAGAGTCGGGACAGAACATGTTACTAATAAATAATGCATAAGCGATGGATGTACAGTATAAACTGTCTTTAACTATACAATGGGAATTCCTTTGCAATAATTATATACACGAAACCCCTTGTTTAAGCGTTGTATATAGAGAAAAAATGGCCGCCCCTCTAACAGCTGTTCGTATCGACCAAAGAGTTTGTAATATTTACAAACTCTTTGGTATCGACTGTCATTTTATGATGATGGTTGCCTTGTGACCGCAGAAGAACAAACCAAAGAGCACAGAATAATAAGAATAATATTGCTGTAGTTTGTACTCTTTGACCAAAATATAGTGTGGTAATCGATCACAGCCAGTTGTACTATCGATACTTAACACGGCACACTAGAGAACTCTGCCGGATGCAATAGAGAACCTCAGATATTCTATTACCTTTCGTAATGAAGTAATGACGAAACTATGAAGTAGCTGTGTAACAGTTATACTGTTATACATTACGCATGTAATGATTTTTAGTAAGGAATTTACACACGACTTTTAAACGAGTTATTCATTCTATAAGTATAAAACAGTTAAACGTCTGTATATAGAGTTTTTATTAGTAAGACCGTTAATCGCGATGTTACCGCGCGCCCCAAATGATATTTAGTTAGAATGAAATTTGAACTTGAGCTGAACATATCACGTATATAGTGTAATTCAGACTTGAAGGCCCGGCCTTGAGGCACGTGTTCGGAGTTACGTATTAAAAGAAGAGATGCAACAGTGACACAGCACGTAAGATGGAACGCTGAAAGGTAATGTTCTCACAGGTGATAAACAGCATATTGGGCTTGCAGTCGGCCACATGCTCTGCCCCTAGGTATAGTCTGTCAAGAAAAGATTGAGCACTGCAACTCCTATATCATCATTCAACTATTAAGAAAATGTATGAAGTCGCAACGCCGAACATAAGAATGGTGGCGAGATTCGAACTCAAGTCTCCAATGTATTAATTAGTCAGAATGTTACCCCTACAAAGGAACTCTAAAGAAAGAATTCTACTTTAATGAGTTTGTTCTTCAGAATAGTATTATTGCTGAAATAATGTAAATTGCTTTAAATTTACTATCTTTCTTTAATCGGTTACAGATTTATTTTTTGGACCTGACAGTTCATCAACACAGAGTAGGAGAACTAATAATAGAGGTGGAGGGAGCAGTGCAGAAACAAAGCACACTGGGACACAATGGGTGGTGAGGAGGAGAGTCATAGTCAAGAAATCTTAGACAAACAAATTTTACTTCTAGGCTAAAGTTCCTATTATTGGAGATTTAGTTTCTGTATAATGCTAATTGGTTCTGTCTTTGTTTTACAGTACTACGAGTCAGAATTGAGCACTTAAATGCGAAAAAAATAAAACAAACAATATATTAAACGCAAAAACTAAAGCACTAAAACCATTTTAACTATATTGTACGGTAATGGAAACTTTGCACTGATCATGTGATGTCATCGCTCACAGAATTAAATTATTATTGATTTTTCAATCATTAATAACTTTTGGAATGCAGATAGACTAATATTTTGTTCTTCAATCAGTAATATCTTCTGGAATGAAAATATTTTTTTCTTCTCCTCACAAATAATTTCTGGAATGAAGAAAGATTATCATTTTGTTCTTTAACCATTTCTTCATTCCGGAAAATATTGGTGACTGAAGAACGAAAGTCTTCCCGGAAACTATTAATGATTGAAGAACAAACTGATGTCTTAATTTCGGAAGCTATAAATTTTTTAAGAACAAAATGGTAACCTATCTTCATTTCGAAAGCTGTTAATGACTAATGAACACAATTAATTATGTCTTCGTTCGAAAAGTTATTAATGACTAATGAACAAAATATTAATCTGTCTTCACTTCAGAAACTATAAGAGCCGTATACATAGACATTTTTAGCGCGGGCTTCCGGTGGATGATCAGAGTTTTTCGTATTCATAAACCAGTGTTAGCGATAGGATATTATTTGAATTCTGTACTAGTAACCAGTGGATAGCCGGGGCTAGCTTAGTACGCTCGTAGCGCGTGCTGCGAAATGTCTATGAATAGCACCCTTAATGATCCAAGAACAAAATAATAATCTGTCTTAATTTCAGAAACTACTTATGATCAAATAGTAAAAAGATAATCTGCGTTTATTCCTGATGCTACTATTGATTGAAGAACAAAATTATCACTTACTTCCGGAAGCTATTGATTGAAGAATAGAATGATAATCAGTCTTCAGTCTGGAAGGCACTTATGATTCCAGAACAAAATCATGTATTCTTTTCAGTTTCTATTAATAATTCGAGAACATAATTATAATTTGTCTTCATTCCGAAAGTCACTTATGACTTGAAGAACAAAATTATTGTGGCTTCGATCCGGAAGCTATTAATGACTGAAGAGCAAAATGATGTTTTCATTCCGAATGCTATCAATGATTTAAGAACAAAATGACAATATCCGTTCGCTCCAGAAGCTACTTATGATTGAAGAAAAATGGTAAATGATCTGTCCTTATTTGGGAAGCTATTAATGTTTGAAGAACAAACTGACCTCTTAATTTCCAAAATTATTAATGATTGAAGAACAAAATAATAATAATAATAATAATAATAATAATAATAATAATAATAATAATAATCTGTCTTCATACCTGAAGTTGTTTATGATTGATATAAAGATGGTTGTCATATTTTAATGTTATATTCATCGCTTTTACATAATGTGTCTGTGCATGAATAAAATGTAATTCTTATTTCTAGGCAAACATTATTAAAAAAAATGTGTTCTGACAATTCATTACTCTCATATCAACTGTTGATTCTGGAGCAGTGCGCCCAGTTATTGTAGATGGTGGTGGTGATACCAATGTGTTCTCTGACAATAAGGAAATAATTTGGTTAATGGAACATGCATAGACACCAGGACTAATCTGTGCGTTTGGCGTACGTAACATCTCAGTACCCGCACTAGCAGGATTGCCTAAACTGAAAACGTTGGTCGTGAGTTAGCTTATCTGTTGCATGTTGGTCCGTCCCAGTGGAAGGCAATGTTTGTTTTCAGAACACTACTACTCGCAGCCCTCTTGCCTCACTCCACCCCTCACCTAAGCATTTTAACGGTTGTGCAACGGTCGCCAAGCGCAGAGATTGGTCCCGGTATCTACAGCAATATGATCATGGAGTAACATCGCTTACATAGTATTTCAGAAAGTGTCTACAGATATCTTATCCTAGAAATAAGTAGGCGTGGATGGTATTTCACTTTCGTTTCTAATACGTTTGCCCTTTGGAATTCATAGTATGAAAGTTACAATCTTCTACCATTCTCAACTCACAAGCCAGTCCCAATTTAAGCACGTGGTTGTGCTACACCTAGCACATCTTATATTACACAGATAAGAAATTAAATAAGTATCGAATGAACAAAATTGTTTGCAATCTTCATAACTGTGAGAAACGTGAGTTGCCCGTGTTACGCTTCTATTTGTGGAAATTACACATCTCCATTCTCGTGCACTGTAATCTGTATTGCGAAACGCGTTTTAACGATCGATACCGTGAAATGAATCTATACTCACTTTTCCTTGCTGGTATTATTCAAAACTTGTAGCACTGTTACATAACGGTACAAATGTACAACTATTTCATTGTACAATGGCAAAAGAAGAAACATTGTTTACATTTTTTAGACAAAGAAATACGTATTGAGGAGTCAATAGACAATGAAGTAAATATCGAATGACTAAGTGAAATTGAAATCTGTAAACCGGTAATTCCATTTGTGTACCTTCATCTATAGCTGTTAGTGATGAGTCAATGAATAAAATGGTTGGACGCGAAATCAAATATCAAAAACGATGGGAAACTAAACATAGCCTAATTGGTTGTATTTCGATCGTACTTGGGGTGGTTCATTTTGTAAGCTGTGTGAAATGCATTTAAAAAATAACCTCGAAACTCTTCAATTCATAGGTGGGATATTCATATCAGTGCCCTTTAAAAACTTTAGAAATGCTACTGGAAGATGCATTCGCCTAATTTAATAGGTGAGTAACTACTATTTGTACAAAATTTAGGCGGCTTGCTGTTAGGGAAGCTATTCTTCATAACATAAAAACTATGCTGAAATAGACCCATTACAGTGCACTTGATGTTACTTGACACCATTACAGTACAGTTTTGCGAAGGTTTTGGAATAATATTGCTCTAAATTTTCAGTGCAAAATATAAGTTATTGTATTTTCAATTTTAAAAATATGATCGTACAGAAAATGTTGTACAATACACGTTTATGAAGTGCATTACAAAATCTCGCCCTCAATTTTGTGAAAAACACTTCCCAATCTTGTATCGTAATATACTATTACTTACCAGTTAAGACGTAGCCTGATACATAAGTCTTAACTGGCAAGTAAAATTGCATACTAAAATCATATCGGAGCATGAACGTACCTCGAATATTAAAATGAAATTCCACAACTTATCTTGGTAACATTTTAAATTTCTGGTTTTCGAATATTGAGATCCTGTTCAAAGTTCACTGTTCCTGTCACACATTTAGCAATAAAACACATGGTTTAGAAGCCAGGACTTGTTCTGGGGACAGCACAATACATCCTTCTTAGGATCAGTGTTCAGATCTCGCTTGGAATTCTCGCTATGTTTAAGAAAGAGGTCAGAGTTGAAAAGTTGAACAAATTTGCAAATCATTGAGAAGAAGTTGGTGACTCATCTAGTGGAGTGTGAAACAAAAATCCTCTTGCTTCATACGATAGATTATTTATTTCTATGATGGATATTTTCGTAAACAGAGAAATAAGCTACAAGAATATCTATAATGTATATTTTTATCTACGTGTGTGATATCTATTTAAAGAAGTAAAAATACTTCCAGCTTACGAAAGACACATTGTGAGGCTAATGATAATCGAAGCACATTCTTCGCTCATGAGTGAGACAAACTTAATTGCGTCTTAGCAATTTATTTGCGGTTTCTTTACGTCAATTGAGATGTTTTCCAGGTGATGGGCCTCACTGTTGTTAAGAACATTTCTTGCTGCTCTTACAACTTCTTTACATTACGCGAAGGCTTCAGAACCTGTGCATTCCTGACATCTTGCAACCCTGGCAGCAGACGAGCATATGTTGTCCTTAGTCCTACGAGATTCAGTTTAGAAGTATCGATATTCTTTATACATGATTTATGGCCCTTGTTTGTGTAATACCACACTTTTACCATCTTAAATTCAAATATTAGTGTACACATGAATTATAGCGTACAATAAAAATTGGGGGACACTAAAATAAAACGAAAAACGGGATTTTCAATAGAAACAATAAAAACATACAAACGCATACTGAAGCTCATTTGTAAAGGCATTCTGCGTCACTTCCTCTTTGCAACGGGGCATACAGATTACAGTGTCATTCGACTGTACGGGCTATTCCATCTCAAATCGACCGAAATAGAGAAAATTGACCTTGCAATTTTTAAATACAATGAAACTTTTTCTGTCTGTTGACAACTGTGATACAATGCTTTGTGCAAAGTTTGAGGCATCAGAACTTTATAGTGTTTAAATTAAAATTATTTAAATTTATCGTATTTTCATAAAATTAGCAACTTTAAACTGTTGTGGCTCCGAAACCCTTTCACCCAATGATCAAAATCATGTTTTTTTTTTTGATGCTGAGAAATTATAGTTTATATTGACATGTAAACAGTTTTTCTTACTTTTTATGGAAACAGAGAAATTTAGATTTTTCTTCATTAAGACGACTTTGCCCACGAAAAAATATTTTTAAAATATATGGTTAGATTTCGCATTGAAAGTACAAATAAACACATATTTTTTACTGGTGCATCGTTGATAAGAAAGTATTGAAAATATCAAATAAAGAAAATAAATAGCACGCGCGTGAACTAACCAGCTGACTGTAGGTAGTCGAGACAAGCAAGGCCAGGAGACAAACACGTGGAGTCGTCTAGCAGTCATGGCTGGGCTAGCTTTATCATAAGTTTTCATAAGCACAGGAGTAAAATGACGCCCAATGCTCGCTTATCTTCAGCTCTCGGCCAGTACCTGCGGTACTGCGCCGTTCAAGTCTAGGCGTGTGAAAATAATTTATTTAATACCCTCGAAACTTATGCCGAGCCACTAAGCAAACAATGCCGAATCCCTCTTAATAATGCAAGGTTTTTTCTCAATATTTTTTACATTTTTACAAATGGGCAAAAAACCTAAAAGTAAGTAAAATCAGATTATCTGTCTCGCTGTATACAATACAAATAAGTATTACTTCTTATCATAACATACTAAATGTCAGCTTCAAAATGAGCTCCCGTCCAATGTTCTGCAGTAAATGGTTCCAGAGTTCTGAGCGCTGAAAGAGGCTTGTTTTTATAAAATACGCTAAATTTGTCGCTCAATAGTACGAAAACCGTTTGACTTTCGATAGTATATTTTTGAAAATGCACTCTCCTCAGCACCTTGTATAAATAGGAAAAAATTAGAGTATTAAAAAATGCGAGGTTTTTTACTGATCGTACACACAGTGAGGGAAGTGAGACGGTATGCGACGGTATGGAATACCGCCATTGGTTTCTATGGCCAGGAAACATACCGTTAGTGAAAAATGACATACCGTCACTGAAAAAATGTGATCGTAAAAATTTGTTTATATATTTCTTTACAGCAAAGAGTACTATCTATTTGCTTCGTAAATCTAAACCGCAGCCTTCTGGAACTGAATTCAACGTGTATTTAGACACGTTTATTTGATAAGCTCAACCCCTGGAATGCTTACAACGGTAGTATTTCAAGTATAATATGGAGTATTGTAAAAATGGAAAAGAAGGCAATTCATTCAATTCATAAAATATAATTTTAAATTGGGCTCAATTTCCAATTGAAGCATCGGTACTACTAGATTAGTCTCATATACTGACATGTTTGCTCGGCATATACACTTCCGTGCAAGAGCCGTGTTACATCGTAAACCCATACTAAAAGTTAGCAATAAACCAAATTGTAACGAAAGCTCAAAATTGCTCAATAACCAAAAAACAAATTAATCAAACTTAGTGTATGCACTAATATAATCTGTAAAATTATAATATAGCAGGATTTCTCTCCAGCAATCAAATCCGTATATTGTACTTCTGGTGGTGGTCTGCTGCCTCCGTTAAGAAAGGAAGAATCTAGGGTGCTCCGGTGCTGCCTCATACGTGAATCTATGAGTCGTCTGGAATCCACCACAACTGCCACCTACCGATTTTTGAGCGAATCGCAGGGAACACCATACAACGGACGATAGATTCGGTATCACGTAAACACAAGTGGCGTCATATTTTTTTTTTTAGACAGATGATAATGAAAAGAGAAATGTGGAGAGTTTTGGTGGCATAACGAGAGAAAAAGGAGAGATCCTCTCTTAACCTTGGCTTTGTCCATCACAAATATTATTCCTCCATCGTCTAGATTTAAACTCGGGTCGTCATAAGCCAGCGCTCTGACATCTAAGCTATTAAGGCGGCTAATGATTGTTTTAGTAACGCGCAAGATGAGTGAAGGTCGTCCGACACACATTCATTTTCCGAAGGCAGCGGACAAAATCCTCAGCGCTCGAGCATTGACAAGTAAGAAAGCGGAAGTACGCGGCGCACGGGCGCAGAAGAATGAATGAAGCAGAGTAAGTGGACTAGCCATTAAGCAGCAAGCTCTCCTTCTCTGCAGGATCGGCTGCCAGTTCCCCTCAGGATATGGATGTTTGTGTTCAAATCCAAATCGCATTCTCCAAGAATGAGTCACCGACATGGCCAAAATACTTAATGCTAATCGAGGACTCAAGTGCGTGAACACTGTAATTACATTATGGGAATGAAAACAACTTCCGTTAGCCATTTCTCTTGACAAGTTTTACTATGTCTTCGGTACATACTTAATAGTGCTTTATTAAGTACTGCCATTTAACAACGCCGAGGGTCCTCTCTATTAGAAGGAAAGAACATGTCAGGCAACCGCTGAAAAGTGGAAATATCTGAAAAATATATTTACAGTAAAACCTCGATTATCCGTCACCGTATTAACCGACTGGTGGATTATCCGACTGTCTTTCTCTCTCGCTCTTTTTGTTTCGCAGAAAAAATATGAGTACTGTACATTATATAAGTACGAAATTTTTTTCTACAGAGTGTTTTTTACAATCCTTTACCCTTACGCAGTATGATCTATTCTTCGAGTGGTCGTACTGTCTAACTTCTATGCAAAATGTCGTCCACAGGTGTCAAAAGAAAAGGTGTTTGCTACGAAAAAAAAGTGCAAGTAATTGGTTTGGGAAATGAGAAACTGCCTCATCACAATACGAGATAGGAATTGTAACTGTGCGCGGTTTAATGAAAAACAAAATATAAAGCGTATCAAATTTGTAAATCTACAACATGAGACCTCTACTATTACTATCTTTCCACAGACAGCTGTCATAAGGAGTTTCCTTGGCCACTAAAAACCCATCGTTGAAAACCAGACTTTAATTAGTGAACTTCAGATCCACTACCGCGTTAAAACAAAAGATCACGAGGGAAAAGACTAAACTTTATTATGCACTTAGTTTATGAACATATTTTATAGTACGGATTATCAGATTTTTTAGATTAATTGTTCACTCCATCCTCTTCATTACCACGGATAATAGAGGTTCTACTGTATTGACATATTGATTATATGCTAATAAAAAGCTTCTTTTTATTTTAACGCAGTATAATATGCTAGACTTTACATTACTCTAACACAAATTCATGATAAATTATGCGTATGTATGTTTAGTTATCAGTTTAAAGACTGGTTAGAACCTCATAAGTGACACTAATAAAGCATCATTGATGAGGCAACTAAGTCAGGAGATAATGGGGTATGGTGGCCAATTCCTTTTCCCCTCTATTGCATAGTCTACATCGCTGATTAGTAGGTAACATAGTTCACTAATCAGACTTGAGATGTCTGCTACAATAATAATGTTCTTTCTCTGGCACATATCGTCAAGTGAGATGCACTGCCTGATAATAGCGCACAGCTTACAGAGCAACATCTACAGAACTGACCAAGGGAGGTATCGCTGTGGAAACACGAGATATTTAATGAGAGCAGTATAAAAAGTTAAGTTTTGAAGAGTATACTCAAACACTCCTTTGAAATTACGTTGTTATGCTGTATGACTATCCATTAGTTAACCACAAGTTATCGCAGTTTAACGGTTAACAATGTAGATTAATATGTGACTGGGTTACCGTTAGAATTTGCGTAGGTAGTACAGTTTTTTTTTCTTTATTTTCTACTGCTGAAAATGTTTGATTATTTTGTTGCATTTTACATACATTTAAACAAATTTCTGGAGTACATTTGACCATGCGTCTTGTTGGCTGAAATAAAAGAGAAATATGTTTATATCGAAAAACCAAGGCAGACCCAGAAGAAGATGGGATTACGATTTTGCTAGAAGAGGCCGCGGGCCTAGACTTTGATAAAAATTATTATGATGGAGATGTATTAGAATGTTAAAAAAAGATGGCACTGTAGCGTGAATTGTGAGATATTTATTCTGTGTACCAGAACACTCTGGTAATATCATCTCCTCTTCTAATAACAACGCCAATTGAACAGCTACTAAAATTGAAGTGTTCAGAGCGATAGTGGGCCAAGCGCCATTTATTAAAAAGGAGAAAGCAAGGGTTAAAGTTAAGTGAATACTATAGTTTAATAAAGATTGACATATCATTTAGTTTTAATGTGCATACTTTATATTACTTGCTATATGTTTGCATTAAATTATCGTAATAGCTTAATTTTAATCCTCGTTTTCTACGGTTTTAGTAAATGGCGCTTGGCCCACTATGGTTCTGAACCCTTCAGTTTTACATGTAAGTTTCGGAACCATCTCCTGACATTATATTAGTGAGACAGCAATAAGTTATCAACGACAGAGATAAGAGATTCCATTCTGATTCTGCCAACCACAAACCTGAATTTATTATTCCTATGGATATAACGAGATCGGGTAACTTTCGAAGAGTTGTGAATCCGGAGTAGCGAAGCTTACGGACTCATAATCATAACTCTAAAACCGGCAGCGCAAGACTTTGAAGAACCTACACAGCGTCCCACATAGCGATGCATCAGATTACTGCTTCTCATCCAGTTCCCAAATACTGAGTATGAAAAAATTATAATTAACCCTCGAGAAGAAAGTGTTCAAGGCAATTAGCGAAAAAAATCGCATAATTTCGAAATCGCCACTCGTAACAGATAAATTGCTACTTTTTATAGAAATCCAGATATTTTAGGCATTCAGCATGTTGCAGTAATTCTTTGTGACTCAGAAGCAGCCATTTTAGCTATAACATCCACTTTAACACCAAAAAGTCAACAAATTCTTGAGTGCTGGAAGTGCCTATTTCACTTCAACAACCTAAAGAAAAAAATTGTTTTTCAATGGATACCAACACACTGGGGATTCACTGGCAACGATGCTGCTGATTATCTTGCCAAAAAGTGCTGTGGTACTATTCAGAAACCTGCTACACAATTATCCTATTATGCAACAAAAAGAATGATTACTTCACAATACCACAAAATTATAACAAATCATCTCCAAATTTCCAAAAATAAAAGGTGGGAATCTGTCTCAACCCAAAACGTCTCTGGATACCCAAGGAAGAATGCAGTTGCAATTTTTATACTGTTTACATGCCATGACTGCTTGGCCAAGCATCTCCACAGGATTGGGATATTTCCTTCACCACTCTGCCCCTTATGTGATCTTCAAGAGGAAATGGATCAAAATCATCTTCAGCACTGCCCAGCCACTATCAACTTGGCGTCCTTGAGTGAAAAATACTGGAGAGCGGGAGAATTAAAGATTTCGTTGTCAGAAATTCAGCATTAGCAAACAAACAACAACTATTCGAGAAGAAACCGTCCAAGCTTCGAAACAGTTTCCAGTAATGGCAATTAACAGTGAAAAAAAAAGATGCACTTAAATGTACAATTCACTGGAATATGTACTATAATGTGACAATTTTATTACTGAATCTCCAGAATTTACAAATAGCCCTGTTGGACGTGAAATATATTAGGGATGTAGTTATAGAATAAATTAAACATAATCTATAATAATATGCTGACCAGAATAAACCAAGAAGAAAAACAAAACATGAGGCAGATACAAAATACTGCGGACGAAGGATTAGGGAAACACCTGGAAGTGTCTGGAGCATAGACAAGATTAATGGAGGGAATGCAAGAGAAGACATGATAAGAACGTGCAAAGAAACTATCAGATATTAGTGATTGTGAGTACAGCATGAGGAGGATGAAATTAGCGAGGAAGAAGAGTGCTAAAAAGTAAGTGCAACAAAGTTAGGTATGGGAAAAGTGATTGAATGTGAATAGAGAAGAAAGTGTTAAGTGTAAGAAGATAGTGAAGCGTGAAGTAAGATATACAAAAATAGGCTTAAGGACTTTACTAATAGACGGTAGTATATTATACACACTAAATAAAGACTGTAATTGATATTTGTTATTTAAGTGTTGTATCAGTGAAGAAGTGTGTTGTGTCAGTGAAATGTGAAGTGTGTTGTGTAAGTGAAATGTGTTTCTGTCAGTGAAGCTTTATTGTTTATAGTGGCAGTGCAAAGAATTTGAACAGTGAAATGTTTTTGAAGTGTTAGTGAAATCAGGATAGAATCAGTGAAATGTGTCGTAGTTCCAGTGCAGTGAGTGAATTGTCAGCGAAATGAGTGTAGAGCTGAAAGGTACTTGTGCAGGTATGAACATATCATACTCGTGGGTTTTAGTTCGAACTTAGGGTTAAGATACAAATTATATTTACTTTAAATGTTATTTTAAGTGATCTTGCTTCATTTAATTTAGGATGCTCCCTATTATTCTTATTATTATTATTATTATTATTATTATTATTATTATTATTATTATTATTATTATTAATTTATTAGTAATTGAATTTTTTATTAATCGTGTTTATTATTGTCATTATTGAGTGTAATTAGTTACCACTGCCACCGGGTATATAGCCATTTGCAGTGTGAATAAATACACACATACAAACAATGAATGAATAAAAGAAAATTAAAGTGAAAAAACATCTAAACAAATGTGAAGTGAAAGGCAGAGAAATTCGAAGTGTAATTAAGTGAATTAATTATTTCATGTTTTTCAATGTTGTGGGTTGGGAGTAGTTTCAGGGGCACTATAACTGCAGGAGTATTATAGAAATAAATTTATGAAGAGATGTTATAAAATAGGAAATTTAGGAGTGAAGCGTAGAGAAAGAGATCAATAAATAAATAAACAGAGGATAGAAAAAAAATGATGTACGTGTTGTAAAATGGAGAAAAGGGAAACGCAGACAATCAATTTAGGAGAAAATAGCTGGAAAAGAATGATTAAGGGTAGGTAGATTGAGAGTAGACAAGAAAATAATAAACAAAAATGAATTATTAAGGAAAGGAATATGCAATATTTAATAGGAAAGCGAGAAATGAAAGGGAGACAGTCTAGGTATGTGAGAGAATAGAAGAGGTTAGATAGGGAAGGATATATACCAATTCAGTTAAAACAGAAGAATAGGAAGTAAACAAAGAAGTGCAGTGGAAGCTCTTAAGTTCGACATTCCTATAGTTCGATTGCTTACGTAGGAGAATTAGACACGCCCCTATACGGGTACTAAGAAATGGGTTTGCCATTTGAATGGGAATTGGTTCTGTGTTTTATAGTGATACTTTTGTTAAAGGAAAACAGAATATTTTATTGATTAGGACATCCATATTTAATCACTGATTTTAAATTAATGAACTCTTCTTTTTCTATTTGAGAATTGTGCCGCTTGTGAGACGGAACTGTCGAAACCCACTGTGGTACTAGAAGCTCATACACAAGTCTCGGGGCGGGCAGGAAATGCAAGTACAGTACTGTATTCGTTGATGGATAACCAATAAGAATTTGTATTCATTTCACCTGCCACACCCACTACTCCTATTGGACTGAACTTTCAATTCTGTTTTGTCGAACTTAGGAGAGTCCACAGTACTTGGCAAATGAGTATATTAATAAAAAGGGTTGTATGTATTACAGGGATGGTGGATCGAAAAGCAGAAATGTGATGGTCCACTGTAACTGTGAATTCTAATGTTGACTGACGAATAAATAAATAAAATAAATGTAATAATATAAAAGCGTTTACAGTCTTTTGAAGATCTGGCAAGTGAAAGTGAGAAAATATTTACAACAGTAAGTTCTAACAAACATTTTCTTCTATGTTACTCCTTTTGGTAGGACTATCTCTGAGTAGAGTTCCTTCCCGATATCCAATAATAGCAATAATAATAATAATAATAATAATAATAATAATAATAATAATAATAATAATAATAATGATGATAATAATAATAATAATATATTATTATTATTATTATTATTATTATTATTATTATTATTATTATTATTATAACAACATTATGGACACTGAGAACTTTCAAAATAATATCAATTGTTACATCCGCAAGTGTTTCACTTTCTAATCAACAGTACATACGAAGTCCTGGAAGGTATAACCTTTACGGTGTATTAAAAACTAAAGGAGATAGTTATCCAATATATCTACGATTATAACACCAACAAATTAAGTGTAACAATAGCAATATCTCGTTCATTACCAACAAGGATTATTGAAAATATGTTCTTTTCTTATTTTTTATTTGCTTTAACGATAAGAAAGAAGATGTCTTTGAACAAAGTGCCATTCTTTAAACAAACATTCTGCAAGACTTGAAGTGCACGCTATACGCAATTTACTGTGTACTTAACGGTAAAGAATACGGGTAATGTTGCATTCGAATAATATTTTCGTTTAATGTTACGTAATTCACATATTAACTGACCTCTATCGAAGCTCCTTATTTCTATGCTTTAAAATAACGGTTCCACACACCATTACGCGATGTAATAATGATTCAACAAAAGTGGCTTGGTATCACATCTGACAGACGTAAAATTCGAATCTTCCAACTAAGGCATCAGCAAGATGATGAATCTAAGCAACCATGATCACCATACGGAATTAAAACCAGATGTTTAGACACTGAAGAAACTTTAATTACAGATAGGCTGTATTAAAAAAAGAGAGCGGCTATATACGGTTAAATAAATAAACGCCGCCATTGAAAATAACGTACAAATTCTCCTCATGCACTTTGTACAAGAACTAAGATTAACACTGTTACAAACTTAAAAGTAAATTATACAATTGTTGTCACAGTATTTCTCAATTCTCTTTCTTCTTGCAGGTGCATAGATACTGCATGTCACATTCTCTACACCAGGGCTGGGCAGCAAGAGCGGATTCTACTCTCTCACGGGGAGCCATATATTTCTCTTCATCCCCTTTCTTCACCGCCGAACACCGCGCAGCGTTGATTCCGTGACTGATGAATAATAAGCGTCCCCGTTTAGAGTCTGGATTCGCTCCCGATGCCCATCCCTGCTCTACACAATCTCTCTTACCAACAACACAGTTCCAAATGGAAACAGACTTCTACTCTAGAAATAGTAACCGAGATAATAGCCCTGTATCTAAAAGACAGTGAGATGAGAGTCCAACCACGTTTTTCAGTCATTTATTTAACGACGCTGTATCAACTATTAGGTTATTTTAGCGTCGCTGGAATTGGTCATAGTGAGATGGTATTTGCGAGATGATGCCGAGGAATTCGTTATGGATTACCTGACATTCACCATACGGTACTGTTGGGGAAAACTTCGGAATGACCATGGCTTTCTCCGGGAGTGAATTATCCTACAGCTCATGCATTCTGTCAAGACACTCGCGATGTGCAGTACGGGAACAACGTTTCTGTCGAGGGGGTAGGAGTAGAAGGGAAGGTCGGGTGTGTGTCTACCGAGTTCAAGGCAAAGGCTAACCCATTCCCCTATAATTCGTAAGTAGACATCCGATCTCGTGCGCAGCTCTGTAGGAAGAGTGAGGGAGTGTCTGGAATAATGCACGAGCTGTACGCTATAATGGACGTGTGGCTGTAACAGTACTTCACACAACATTATATTCATTAGTGACCTGAGAAAAGTTACAATAAACTCCTTTTTAGAGTATAACTGTAATTCTAAATTTGAGGAACATTACTGTCAAAGCTTCGCGGAGCCGTATGAACTTGTGAAGTCTGGAGACCTACAAGGCTGTGATCAGAAGTTCGCACGGGCTAAGATCTAACTAGTAAAATATAATATTAATGATGAAGGAGATGATAATAGTTATAACAACGACGATGATGATTTTATTTTTTTACACTTTTTCGGGGCGTTATCAGGAGGGCCTACTTATCGCTGGAACGCTCTGTAGATAACTCCTCATGTCCTGTATGTTGCCTACATTCAGGGCAGTCCTGAAACTCAGTGCTTGAACATCGTGTGAGTTGTGAGTGTGAGTGTGATTTTGCGTGCGTGTGTGTAGGTACGTGAACACTGAATTGGTCCACAACTTAAAATGCATGAATGAATTAATAAATGATAATTGCGAAGGTAATAATGACGCTTGTGAAGACTATATTGATGTCTCTTATGAATAAGATGATGATGTTTATGATGATGATGATTATAATAATTATTAGCCTACGAAAGTAACGAGGAAGACGACTATGAAGACGATGTTGATGGCTGTTCTGAATTCTGATGATGACTATTATAAAGATAACAACGAAGACAATTATGAGGATGAAGTTGATGAACATTATGAAAACGACTACGACGGTGGTGAGCCACCGGCGTAGCTCAGGTAGTAGGTGCGTTTGTCTATTGATCCAGCGTAGGTTCCATTCCAGCTTGGGCTTATTACTTGGTTGGGTTTTCTCTAAGGTATTCCCCAACTGTAACTCTTCACTCGCACGCAAAATAGCCGCATACTAGCCATACCAACACGTAAGGCATCATAGTACTCATCATCATACACTATCTCGCTCTCGCGCTTGTGAAATACCTTACCCAATGACATCAGAGATTGTCGGAATTTAGTAGCGTTCAAAAGCAAACTTATTAAGCATTTTCTTACTGCGTAGAGTAGATTTACTTTACTTAATTAATTTAAAAAAATTCTCTCTTCTTAACTTTTACAATAAACTATCTAGCTATTATTAATCAGTTAATCTTTTAGTACTTTGACTTTTATTGTATTTGTAAATTTAATATTAATTGTAATCGTATTCTTAATATTGTAGTTGTAATCCATTGGTAGAGGGGAAGAGAAGGCTGATGACCTTATCTCTACCAGCTTAAATAAATAAATAAATAAATAAATAAATAAATAAATAAATAAATAAATAAATAAATAAATAAATAAATAAATAAATAAATAAATAAATGTCAGGTTGCCACATGGCTAATCCTCGCCCTTATCTCACCAAATACTATCTCGCTATCACCAATTCCATTGACATTAATAACGTAGTAATTAGATACAGCGTCGTTAAATAAGATTAGAATAAAAACAGCGATGCCATTGCTAGCAAAGTATATCACTGTCGGCTAAGTATAAATGAATTATAGCCTGCCGTTAATAGCAATTTATAGACCTGCAGCTCTCAAGACAGTGATACGGTAAGTTACATATTTCCAAAGGTGTGATGCGGCGGGAACCGGTCTGCTCCGAAGTGCTAATAGACTGAGGGCACTAATGAACACTTTGTATTTAGGTCCTTGTCGCACAAAGGACGGAAAATGTAGGTTGCTGGCCGGAGCCTGTAGCACGTGACCGCTTGCATTCCACTGCCCGACGCGGAGCGGCGCTTGAAGGAGGACACAGCACTTGAGTCGCTCTTCCCTTTGCAGGTAATGGCAATAATTGCTCAGAGAAAACTAAATTACGAAACCTGCTATTTGATGCGACGACTTGACGACCGAGTTATCACGAGAAGTTCGCCCGTTGCTGGGGGGAAGCCGAGTCATATTAAAGTATAAAGTCTGCCGATTTCACTTCTTAACGCTGCGTTATAATTAGCTGCGTCTTGTCCTGGTATTCAGTGTGAAGGTATCTTTGTAATCATTGATTTACCCTTAGATTTCTTTTAACTAGTAAAAGGTATAACAAATAACATAACAAATTGCCACATAATAAAAAGAAAAGAAAGTGACAACGGAGCTTAAACTAAAATTACATTTTAGAGAGAAGGACTTCTTCTAACAATAAGTTATAAAATGTTGCAGCCTATGAAGATTTTTTGCGTCCCGTAGTTCTTCACAACTGCAGCAAATTTATGCAAATTCTATTACAAACAGACAGTAAACTAATAATACAACGATAATAAAGCAAATGGGGGAGTGAAAATGACGGAGAGAGAAAGTTTGTTTTACAGGTTAACAATTAATGTCCACATTTAAATTTAAAGTTTCGTGTTTATTAACGTTCTTTTATTTTGTTTTCGGGTCAACATAAAGATCAACTATTGCGAAATGTGGTAGTGTAATGTGGGAAGGTGTAGCGCGCACAACAGCGAGAAGCAATAGTGGAATTCTATTTTGTTAACAATTACTCAATCATCGTGCTCAAAGAAGATTCCGTGCTACTTTTGGCGAGTGTGCATGTCCTGGAAAATACATTTTGTGATTTAAATCCACAGATACAATGGAAGTGTAACTGATGCTAAACGTACAGGTAGACAGAGATCTGCATACAAATGAAGAAACAATTGAAAGAGTGAGATCTGCAATCGTAAGGAGCCCAATGAAATCTACAAGAAAGTTATCACAAGAAGTTGGTGTTAATAGGAAAGTAGTGCGCGAAATCATGAGAAACGAACTGAACTTGCTTCCTTATAAAGTTCAGAGGTATCCCAGAAGTTGAAACCAGCAGATCAGCGAAGTAGTTTGGCGCTATGCCATACTATGTTTGGATTTAGACTAGCCAATCCAAATTTTAGAAAGTGTCTCACGTCTGATGAAGCGCACTTCCACATATGAGGCAACTAGGCCAGGAGATAATGGGTTAGGTTGGCCATTTTCTTTCACCCTCAAATGCATACATCGCCGATTAGCTACATATTACACTAATCTAATCAGGTTTCAGATGTATACAAAGAATTATTGTTCTTCCTCTGACATATATCGTCAAGTGAGATGTACTGTCTGATAATAACAGATGTACAGTTCCCCTAAAAAGGAATGAGACGACTCTTGGTCGTCGAAAGTTAAAGTTCTATAGCGAGGTTCGACGTAGCCAGGAAGACAACTTGTCGTGCATGCGTAGGGCCATTTTCATCCTACTCCAAAGTACACACCAGTGCAAAATGTTATCAGTTGTCTGTCTACTTCTGGTGTAGGTTTCTTTTTACGTCCTTGATCGTTTAACTTTTATGAAAGTTTGAAATATATCGTGTAACACGAAAGTCCTTCGCCAAAGAGAGAGAACAATATTAATTTTGAAATGGCAAATGTAGACACACGGAAAAGACAGCAAGGAACATTGTAAGGACCACGACATGTCAAAGATCAGGACTACGATAATATATTACAAGAAACACGACAAACACCACGACAAGGATTAAGATAAATACCACGACATGTACCACGATAAGGATTACAAGGACCAGAACCACAAAAAGGACTATTAGAAAGAGAGCAAGGACCACGATAAGGACAAAGAGAAGGACCACGATAAGGACAAAGAGAAGGACCACGATAAGGACAAAGATCAGGACCACGGTAATATACAACAAGAAACACGACAAACACCACGGCAAGGATTACGATCCAGTGGTGATATTCAAAAGTTTAACAACCAGTTCTCTCATGTGTACGTATGTTAAACATATACCGAGTATATCAATGGTAATTACAAATATTATAAACTGAAAAGTTCGCCGAACCTAGAAATAATTTAACAACCGGTTTGTCCGAACCGATGCGAACCGGCCGAATATCACCACTGCACTAATCAGACTTTAGATTATACAAACAATTATTATTGTTCTTCCTCTGACATATCGTCAAGTGAGATGTACTGTCTGATAGTAACAGATGTAGGATATAGCCTAAGCCAGAATATCAAACAGAGGCAAAATGTGCAAATATGGAGTGGAATAAACCTATGTGAAATTAATGAACGTCCTTTACATAATGCAACATTTACTGAACCATTTTTGAGCAGCGATGATTATTAATAACAAAATAAAATTCCACTATTGCTGCTCACTGTAGCGCACTCCAAGTTTCCATGTTACACCACTAAATTTCGTAATGATTGATTTTTTATATTTGCCTGAAAACAAAATAAAGGAAAACAAATCAGTACACACGAAACTTTATAGATTTAAATGTAGTCATAATAATTGTCAGTCTGTATATAAATAGCTTCATCCTAACTTGTTGCATTAACAATTGAACAGCACCTGATAATTTCGTTCCCATTTGATAATTACTGAATTAGTCACCGAGTAATTCACTGTCCTACGGCTCGGTCTTCAAACAGTTGAATTACACATTTTTCCTTTTAAGAATATATAGGCCTATCATAAAACAGTACAATTTTATTGTTATGTCAGACTAAGTAAGTTTTGTTGTATGTTTTATGAATTTCAAACATAAAGAGAAAGCATTATGGCCATATCTCATTCGGTAGTGGTTTCTTTGCAACTGAAATATTTAAATGTCGTATCTCAGAGTAAAGTTTAACAACTTGTAATGTATGTTAATATTTGCTTTTCTCAGCTGACAAGGACTCTTTGTTTTATGTCAATATTATCAGATAGCTTTCAATACATAAAAATGGCACGTAGTACCGGCTGCTGTGAATGCAACGGTTAATTTGAAGTTTCGATGTTGAGTGAAATTCAGAGTGTGGGTTTAAATTCTGCCTAAATTATTAATGTTTGTCCGTTGTCAATGTGATATCCTGATGGAGGATCGGCTTGTTACTGAGTCTGCGTCATGGATGTTTCCCTATATCTGTCTTTAATGCATGAGGATAATGCTCAGAAGTGCATAAAACCAAACCTGACAAGAATGAACTAACAGAAGAAAACAAGAAGTCCAGAGAATGTCTGAAAGAAAGAAAAGCTAACATGAGAGAAATAGGCCCAAAAGGGAACATTAAAGAGTAAAATGTTAAAAAATGTTCCTCGCTATAACAGAAGAAATTAAAAGTGATATAAGTAGGCCTACAAACTTAAAGGTTTCCATACAAAAACTCAGAAGATACAAGGACAACTAAACGATCCCAAAAATGTCTGTGCTTAAATATGTGAACGGAGAGTATTGTTGTTATTAAAATTAGTGCTAATACTATTAATTTTATTAAAATATTAGCGATTTTACATCTCATATTCACTTTATTCACTTCAGTGTATGCCGACAAAAGTAAGGGGTTGTCTCAAGGACAAACGCTGAAACTTCGCTAGTACTTTAAATTATCTTATTATAGGAAAGTAACGTAAATACTCAACAAATTTCACCACACGGTTGTTGGAATGGGAGGATAATGTAAAGCTCTAAATTTGTATACTCGTTAACTGATTGGGTGAAAAATCCGCATGTTCAGTGTCAATGTTATCGCTTAAATTATTTTATATGATGCTATATAATGGTGCTTCTTAGCATCGCCACTGCTTGCAAAAGATTGGCTTAAACGGAGATTTCACACGTGCAGCTCAACCGAGTCACTGTAGTAGTAGAAGTAGATTTATTTCTACTGGCAGAGTTAAGGCTATAAAGCCTTCTCTGGTAGAAAAACATTCTATTTATAACAATGCTCTGCAAGCGGTAGCGAACTAGCGATACTTAGAAGCGCCATTGAGTGGATGTGTGTGAAATAGATGTACTAAAAAGGCAACTTTTAATGAGCTCACTTAGAAATCTCCCCTCAGACTGCTGGTAGACGAATACAAAAAAAAACTACTCAAAATAACTGTAAGGTTGTGAAATTAAATAATGAATAAAAGATTATCCAAAAATTGAGTAGCCTGTGGCTATGAGAAGATAACACTCAGCTGACGAAACGGAAATTTAGTTGTCGAAAGTTATTATTATTATTATTATTATTATTATTATTATTATTATTATTATTATTATTATTATTATTATTATTAATTTTTAGTTTTTATTTTTAAAATGTGCCTTTATTTCTGCAATGCTTAGGAAAAGTGGCATAAGTCAGTTTCCACAAACATTTTTTATTAATTTATTGGCAACTTACGGAACATCTGCTCGCTTGGGAAAGAGACATAAGTATTTCTACCATTACAATAATTCACACAGAAGAAAATCAAATCGACATAAACCAGTGTGAAGACAGTTTTTTTCCTTCTCCAGTAAAATTAAAATTTTTGTCTTGTGCCACTTTTCCCCGAGCACTACAGATTTATTCGTGCAAATTCATTCCGGATTTACTTAGCATGCTTGAAACTAATCCATTTATGTTTACTCAATTATTCGGTGAGGATATTTAAAACTTATAATCGAACACAGATATGTAACATTGTGAAGTGAAATGAACGATAAGTAAAATGTGTTATTCAGAATAGTATTGTTTTTTTTTGTTCGCTTTAACACTTATATTAAAACTATAAAACTTTCTTAAATTAAAACGTAGTAGGAGTAATTCGAAGGACACTGATGACGACACTACACCGATGTTGAAACGGGCCCGTCTGTCATTAAGGTATATTACCTTTTTTAAACACTTTTAACGTTTTAATTTAAGAAAGTTTTATAGTTTCAGAAAATTAATAAAAGGAACGTTTATCAACTGTTACTTCCACAGAACTCCATTATTTTTACGAGTAAGTCTTCAGAATTTTAGGCTACGCGTAAATTCTTACATAAAGCAAATTGGAGTTTTTATGGAGCGTCTGGGTATTTTTAATACTAAGTATTTTTTAGAATTTAGTATAATTACGTAAATAATTTTTTTGGTCGTCACAATCTGAACCTCAATTTTTATTACTAGCCAAAATTTAACTACAATTTTTTGAACTTGGGTAGATTCTATTTAATGTTTTTATTATTTTTATTGTAAAGAATGGTTGAATAGTGACAGATTACCATAAGGACAACCTCTCCTAATAGACTTTGTTCATAAATTCCACTTGGACTCTCTGAGGCTTCAACTCAGACCTCCAATATTGAATGCTGACGCTGTAGTCACTTGGTTATAGAGGTCTGTTTAAGTTGCATTACCCAACAAAATCCTCACACAACACTATTTTACAACTCCATATACGTAGTGAAAATACAAATATTCCACTAGAAGCAAATAATTTAGCTTTCTAAATTACGCCGATGTGAGCTGTGTTTGTATTTGTTCGAAAATACATAGATTTCGTAAAATTGCTGTCATTACACATGTTATGCAAACCAGGGACCCATTTTATCAATCGGGATGTACTTTCAAGTGCTAATGCGTGAGTGAAGGGGTGAAAGAATAAAATAATTAAATATGAGCAATCCCGAAGTCAAAAGGTGAGAGGTGAAAGTTGAGAACTTCAAACTCAAAACAATGTCATAATGTTTAATTTTATTATTCAATCGCCAAATATTACGCAACATATCTGTAGGACATTCCCTGAAAAGTAGGACTCGCCCAATGTAACTCCATTACTCTGAAAGTATAGTTGTTTTGCTCCGTAAATGTATACTGTAATAAAAAAAAATTGAGTCCCGCGCCGTGGCGTCGCGATCTAAGGCATCCTGCCTAGGACTCGCGTTACGAAATGCACGCTGGTTCGAGTCCTCATGGGGGAAGAAATTTTCTCATGAAATTTCGGTCAGTATATGGGATCGGTGCCCACTCAGCATCGTGATGAATTTGGGAAGCTACGATAGGTAGCGAAAATCCGGTTTCGCAAACCAGCTATAACGGCTAACCACACGATACCTCCATACTGGTTAGATGATCGTCCACCTCTGCTTCGGCAAGTGAACGTGAGGCCAGCAGCCGGCTGGTCGGTCTTGGCCCTTCATGGGCTGTAGCGCCATGGATTTACTTTACTTTTAATAAAAAATGAAGATAGTTTTAATAATCAATAGACCTACTTTCAGAAGAGGAATTTTAGATTTCTAACCTATATTGAAACTTGGACCTAATATCTTCGAAGTTTTGGAACTATGCGATGTAACTCGTATTAAGTGAAACTCGTTCGAGTTGATTTATAAATTTATTTAAGGTTCATAAAAAGTATGATAAATATAGAAAGGATACAGGGATGCAGTATATTTCTTTAGCAGTCTATATAGGCATCACACTGGCCTATTGGGAGACAATATTCTATTGGGAGACGTCGAATACCGTTAGCTGAATACATGGACGTAGTAGGTTTCCTTAGAAGAAGTGTCTTCATAGACATTCACATAGACGTCTCAATGTGTGAGGAGGAATCGAATACCGTCAGCAAGAAAAGATCTTAGCTGCTCCTTTCAGCAGTTCGACGTTCACTCCATCATCTGTGCGGAATCTGAGACCCTTTAGAGCTTCCTTTATAGCTCCGAACAAATGTAAGTTACGTGGTAACAAATCGGACCTGTAAACTGATGTGTCAGAGCCTCACACCTTTTCCTCGCAAATGCATTCTGAACACATCTGAGACACGAATTTCACTTCCAATTGAAGGGTTCAGAACCATATTGGGCCAAGCGCCATTTACTAAAACCGTAGAAAACAAGGGTTAAAATGAAGTTATTACCATAATTCATTGGAAACATATAGCAAGAAATATAAAGTATACACATTAAAACTAAATTATATGTTAATCTTCATTAAACTATGGTATTCACTTAAATGTAAACCTTGCTTTCTACGTTTTTAATAAATGGCGCTTGGCCCACTATGGCTCTGAACCCTTCAATTACAGACAAACATAAGTAGGTGTCCTGTTTTTCGAAACGAAGATAATGAAAGAGAAATTGTAATGAGTATTAGTGGAATGACAAGGGAAAAATAGGAGAACCCTGAGAAAAACTCTGACATCATTGGTTTTGTCCATCACAATTAAAACTCTGTCATCTCCGGGATGTGAAGTTGGGTCCGAAGTTTTCATAAGCCAGAAAGTTATCTTTCAACTGAGCTACCAAGAAGGTCTTTCAACAAGTACTATTCACATATGATCATGTGGCGAGAAATAGTAAGGTAGGAAGTAGCAAGAGAACAGCAGTTGTCGATCCAACAACCTCAAAAACTCTCATAGAACTTGCTTAGAACCGAACCTCGAGTATCTTCGGTTAAAAACCGTTAACTGAGTAAGGTGGATCAGATCCAGAAAGTAATAAAAGTAGATTAAAATATGTAGAAGTAAGATTTCATCGAAGAATAACAGGACCGTAAAAAAATTACGATATGTGCGATGAAGTAAGATTAATTATTAAATACGTACCATAGTAGATAAACTCTCACCGTACACAGAGAATGACAGCTCTTGTCTAGGTAAATATCCCAAATCAGATCTTATATTAATAATTTATCCTCGTCGTCATTATCATACCTAAGGTTAAGACCTCCCCAGACATATTCCTTCCCCAGATGCAATCTGCTGTCCCATCTCAAATTACAACTATAATAAATATCAACTGAAAAGAAGATGGGAAAGATCTATCAAGAGACTTTCGGTTACCTTCGTTGAAGCAGAATATCATCGTCGTCGTCGTCATTGTCATCATCATCATCATCACCATCATGATGTCAAAGGTTCGTCATTGACCTTAATGGGCTCCAAATGCAGGGCTGTGGTACATGGATAAAATGATCATTTGCAAGGTTGTACCTAGATATGACACGCAGTTCGATATTCAACTGTTCTTTATAGTCTGCTGTTGTTTGGAAATATGCCATTGATTGTAAGTTTGTGGATCTATCTTTTCGCACATGTAGAACATAATATGTCTTGCAGTCGAGTTAATTTGTCGGCATGCTGATGCTTATTTTCAGGTGTATATTGCACTTTAAAATTTAAATCGGACACTCTGAATTCATAAAAAAGTGTGGAAATAACACTACACTCTATACCAGATATCTTTGGAGCAAACCATAACAAGGGTCTCGATGCATCTGATGTTATCGCTGCACTCCCATTGGTTGGCGAATCATTACTTAGCTGAGAACGTTGTAGACACTAGCGCGTACATATCCTGGTTACGAGACGATGTATTCAGAAACGCGTCCACTACTACAGTTCTGTTGCGCCTAGCATCTGTGCGGTGTATGAGCAGACGACAGCAGTACAACTAGTGACTGGTGCAAGAAGGTATGTTCAAAGACACATCACTTTAATTTTCACTTTTCGTTATATGAACGTAGTCTGTCACTTAATTCATACACAGACATTTAGTATCGTGTGAACCGCGCTCTCTTGCATTTCGTTCCTTTGTTTATATCTGCTCCAAAGACATTTGATATAGAGTGTAGCAATGTTCTACGGCCTACAACAAAGCCAATAATTTTCTTTCCGCGGTAGAATAGCTTCATTGTACTCTGATAAGAGCTCTGGGCGAGTACATTACTAGATGTTCTTCATCACCCCCTTTTTTGTGACAGGATCATCGTCAACTCGGTATCATATTAGTCCTCAATAAAGTAATTTCACAAAATTGTATTATAATCGGTCAATTGGTTCAACAGTTAAGGGAAGAACACGCGCTCCCAATACACGAAAGAGGTGGTCACTTTGTAAGACAACCTTTCCATATGCTAAACCAATGTTATCTAAAAGTAACGTCCAATTATATCTCGGTTGGAATTTGCTATCATAGTAAAAATCTGTCACACGGACAAAAGTCTTGTTAAGTTGACTGGCGTTCTATGGACAGGTCTTCATCATCACACAGAGAACGGGACGGATTCGTCCGTTAGCTTAATTGGTAACAGCACCTGCATAATGGCGGGAGATGCGGGCTTCGTTTAGATCCGGATGATAAATTTATATTCTGACAGCATATGACAATTAAAAATGAAGTTAGGATGAACTGATAAACATACATCATACATTTACCGTTTAGATTATTACACTGTGATTGTATAACAAGTCCAGTCCACGTATGTCAACTTCTGAAAAGAATAAATAGAAATAACTACAGTTCCGACACTGGGGATAATAGTTTCTCAGTAGGGGGTCGACGGATGTCTGTGAGATGCATATTAAGGGATCTAAGAGGTAAAATTAAAGCCAGTAAAAAGTCTCCTTGGCAAAGAGCTAGATTACGACGACCGTGAATCCGAATTCTAAACCTCATGCATTATAATTTCCGTCACGAAAAATAGGGCACCGCTATTTTTGCATGACGCCGAATCAATCGGCTGCCGGGTGGATGTTGCTAGCAATTTTTCAGAAGAAATGTAGATGGCAGTGACGGTGAATTCTAGTCGACTCATACAGCTGCATAAAGGCACCGGATTCTCCAGGTTATTCCCTCCTCCTGACGGAGACAATAGAATTCAAGAAGATCTGTGAAGTATTGCAATCCAATACGAGAGATATTGTATACGGATTTGATGGCTGGAAAGGAATGCGTTGTGTGTCGGGTGGCACAGACGACTTAGCCAGGCACATAATAGGCACGTAACTCAATCCATCATGGGTGCACAAAAAACCTACTTAGGTTGAAATGATTTGGAATGCATAATGTTTCTCTCGATAAACACGTCTATCGCTACAAAGTCAGTAAATAGTATAGGCCATTTGTTATCTCGTGAAACCAAATGCATTCGCACGCCGTAGCTCACATTAAGAACCTTATGATAGGGATAAGCGAGCTACCTACTGTCCGACCGAGTGGTTATGTCACATCCCGGTTTCCCCCACTCGTTTCTGCTGGCCTCTCTGCTGCTGCGCGGTTTTCGGCGGGGATTGAAGAGAAGTCATATGGCTCCCCGTGAGAGAGTAGAATTCGCTCTTGGTGCCTAGTCCTGGACTAGATTGTTGGACTCTTTCCTGAAAATATTTGGTGTACGGAATTGGAAATCTACATAATATTATACAACTGTTTAAAATAATTGAAAGAAAAGGGCTCCGTTAAGTAAAAACTGTCACGTGATTTCTCCCGTTTCGACAACCCTACGACATAACCACTCGGTCGGACAGTAACTTGCAAGTCGAAGTGTAGCGAGGGAGGGAAGCTTCTCAGTACACTTTTTCCTTCCCCCTACGCTCAGGTACCGAGAGAGATACCGAATGGCCTACTACCACAGTCTACTATATACAGTCGCGAAGCTTGAGGTGATTTTTTGCAAATCTCGCGATAAAGCGCTCCAAGCGGTTAGCAACTAGAAACAATAGACTGTCCACGGTCGACTTTGGATTTAGAGTGGACTGAGTCGTATTTCCATCGAGTGCTAGGTCGTTGCGTATTTCGCATTGGTGCTTGTGCAGGGAAGATTTAATGACAAAGAATGAAGGATATCTTTATAATAATATAAAGTTTTGCTCTCTTCATTTCGAAAACACACAATTTATGAATGAAAACAAAAATAAATTAATCTGGAATGCAGTTCCAACTTTATTTGATGTTTCAAATAAACCTGTTCTGTTATTACGTGCAGCTGAGCAACAAAAGCTTTGCACTAATTCTACGTCTGTATCAGCAGATTCCTTGAATAATTGTACATTTTCAGACAACTTACGTCTACTTTTTTTCAAAGGATATGTTTTTAATTACAGCTGTTAATTTTGTTGTTATTTTTATTTGTTACTTTACTAGAGACGTAGAAAAAGTAAGTCTATTACAATAAAATTTATTGATCACGTTTTATTTCCAATTCTGGTGTGATTATTATTGCTTAACCTCATCCCACTTTGTTAACTACGTAAGCCTACGCTACAAGTGCCGGTACACGTAAGTTACTCCCATTAATTCATATTTCCATTATTATTGTTATTATATTATTGTTGTAAAGAGAAATACAAATTAATATTTATTGGTTTCATAGTTCATAATCGCTATAATCTTGAATGAGTGAAGCGATTATAGTAAATTTCAGTTCGTTTTGCACAAACAAAAATAATATTAACCTATTTCTTGCAGGTATCTTCGAGCTTATGGTGGAATTTAATATACTTCATTAAAATAATAAATGAACTTTATCCATTTAATATTTCAATAATGGAAGGAAGGTGTTAATTTTTCCAAAAGAACACGACAACGAAAGTGTAACATATTTTGTCATCTGCTAGGAAAGATCTGTGATGATGAGGCGATAGTAGCGATCCTAGTGGTGGGCAACTACCCATGTTTGCATTTTTACTACATATTGAGCTTCGCGACTGTATATAGTAGACTGTGCTACTACCACAGTCTAGTATATACAGTACGAAGCTTGAGTTGTGAGGTTGCCAGGAACAATAGACTGTACCGGTACTATTTCGCATTGTCTGTAATGAGGCGATATTAGCGATCCTAATGGTTAGCAACTATCTATGGATACATATTTACTACGTATTGAGCTTCGTGACTGTATATACTAGATTGTGCTACTACCGTAATTCGAGTTAAATTTTCGTGGCCAAATGCTCATTTCTGTGCGCTGCATAATGAACAGAATGTTCGCTGACAATATTGATCCTATCAGAAGTACCGGTAATTGCCTATTTCACAAAAATACGTTTTTTTAGGCTTCTAAATTCAAGGTAGGCCTACAAAATACAGCCTATAGTAATGAAAAATGATATAGTTTATGACTAGGAAAGAGGAAGTTATAGGATAAAGATCTCTCATCTCATATAGCTTCTTTCAACACATTCTATCAGATCCGGACGTGTTTTTTTATCATAATACCGGAAAACAACGTATATGAAGTTAGATATTGCTATTTCAAGTATATTAAAAATTTTAGAGTCCATACCTGTGGAGTAACGGTCAGCGCGTCTGGCTGTGAAACCAGGTGGCTCGGATTCGAATCCCGGTCGGGGCAAGTTACCTGGTTGAGGTTTTTCCGTGGTTTTCCCTCAACCCAATAGGAGCAAATGCTGGGTAACTTTCGGTGCTGGACCCCGGACTCATTTCACCGGCATTATCACCTTTATATCATTCAGACGCTAAATAACCTAGATGTTGATATAGCGTCGTAAAATAATCCAATAAAAAATTTAGAATAACTAACTAAACATGGTCTAGGTAGATAGCCTGAAGGATGTGTGATGTCATGGTTGGGATTCTTCCCTCACAAAATAACTATAAGCACTGGGATCCCTTCGGTTTACATTCTTCAGCAGTATCGTCACATCAGACAGAAATGCTACCTAGCATGCATTGCAATTGTTCGTGGTTTCCATTTCCGAAGACTCCAACATTCCGTTCTTACTCTTCGTCATGTCATGCCGGAGGACCTACATTCGTGTTCATCCCGGATGCCTTCTCCTTCGAGGTATTTCCGTTGCTCTATCCCAACGCTTATAGACCTACGAATATAGGCCTATTCCGAATTCTCTTTGCATCCTGCACACATGCAGCGAAGAGCCTTTGTACATTCATACCAATATAGTAATTCTTAACGACCGTGAATTGACGCTAATGGGACAACAATATAACGAGAGCACTCAGAGAAAATCTTCCTCATTGGCTTTATATTCATCAAAAGCATCCAAAATCTGACGAGGATCGAATTCCAGACGATTTGCTTAGATGTTAGATTCAGCTACGGCTGAAACTTTTGCCAAAATAATCGCGAGTAAATCTATACTAAAATTAAACAATTCCTTAACATCAAAATGGAATAACATAAAAAAATTAAGTGTGAAACTTAAGACAGTACAATATAAAACAATTTATTATACTAGAGGTCACTGGAGTCACAGAAACTCTCTGAAATCAATTCTAAAACGAACATAATTCCCCTAAAAAAAAAAAATAGATATGGCTGTGTCCCACACAGCCGTAGGTTTTACGTGAATACGTCTGACTTAAATCGACAAATGGGCTATAAACGAAATCTTTCGTCTCGCACCAAAATCAGGGCTCTAGCACATCGGAGTCACGAGATATAATGTAGGCCTTCTGCCCGAAAATTTTCGCGCACGCTCAAAATGGCCTCCAGTTACCGCGGGGACCCCACCAAGGTCATGCTCGCATCATAGTATTACACCCGATCGAACGAGACCACATTTATTTCAATCGTGTTATTAGTCACCCTGCGTTACATCGCCATTTCCGTTCTGATACCCCATATCTCGGTCTAATTTTACAGGTGTATTCACGTCAAAAGCAAACGAAGCCACCGCATACAGTAGCTATATTAATCCATTACATTCTGAATTTTGGATGACTTTGTATATCAAAGAAAAGTTTAAGGAAAAAACTAACATTCAATAGTAGCAATAAAAAACAAGCGTAAGCGTAGAGCAAAATTAAAATTGAAAGTAAAAAGAAGAAAGGAAATCAGAAACATAAGCAAACACAGAAGGAAATGAAATAGGAAAGCAAAGGCAAAAGTAGAAATAAGATATAAAATATTAGGAAAACAAAAGGAAAGGAAGAGAAGAAACGCAGAAACAGAAACAGAAGTAAAAGCAGAAAAAATCATAAGCAGAAACAAAAGAATAAGCAGAAGTAATAGCATAGTCTAGTACAGCCGCGGCGAAAATGCGACTCACGAGCACATTGTGGCTCGCAGTGCTTTTCTCTCGCTTCCTACCTACAACCCCCCACCCTCTCACTCACTGGAGTCAAATTCCGTTCTATTTGTATTTGTCTCGGACCTGCGAGTGGCGTATCGTCGCAATATCTCTCTCGAAACCATGTACCTCTATAAAAAACGAAAGTTTCAAGTAGAATAGGAGGATGCATTCTTTTGCTTACAATATGATGAAAATATTAAATGTATGATTTGTTCACAAATATTACTAGGAAAACGGTTGTATAACATAAAACGGCATTATAAGTTACTACATGTTACTGATGAAACATTAAAAGGTTAAGTGTTATTATTATTATTATTATTATTATTATCATCATCATCATCATCATCATCATCATCATCATCATCATCATCAGCTCTGTACGTCGATTCTTTTACAGCAGATGTACGAATAATGCGGTTAGATTTTCAATTTAAACTCACAGGTTTACAATGTGACGTTAAATGAAAGCTAGATGTAAGGACTTGACAGATATTTAACTTTTCAAATCTTTAAAAAAAATAAATATTTGAAGCTTCGTTCTTTCGCTTGCTCTGTTGAAGCCATGTTCGCTGTAACTTACGTTTGTGAAAAATTATTTTCAACAATGAAAATAGTAAAAATCAAATTTAGATCATGACTGACAGACAAATACCTTCGTGATCAACTATGATTGGCAGTAAGTGACATAATTCCTGATTTTGAAACTTTGTCGCAGAGACATTCTGAAGACAGTTAATTTTAGGTTGTGATAATGTGTCCTATGTTTTCTTGTTCATTTCTTTCTTCGTTACATGTCCTAAACATTAACTTCCCCTTCGGTTGTCCGCCTCCCTCCATAGGTGCTATGCACGTTGCAGCTTACACAGTGGCTCGGCGCACCATGGCCTTTTCGCCACGGCTGGTCTAGTATATACAGTCACGAAGCTGAATACGTAGTAAATATGCATCCATAGATAGTTACTAACCACTAGGATCGCTACTATCGCCTCATCACAGACAAAGCGAAATAGTACCTGCACAGTCTATTGTTCCTAGTACCCTCATAAACTCAAGCTTCGTGACTGTATATACTAGACTGTGATAATAGCACATTGCAGAATAAAAGCAGAAACAAAAGAATATAAACAACACAAAAAGAGAATAATTATAAACAAAAGCACAAAAGAAAAGGAAACAGAAGCGAAAGGAAGAAGAAGTAAAAGAAGAAATGCTAATGCGAAAGCAGAATTAAGAGCAGGCTCAAGAGCAAACGTAGATCAAAACATAGCAGAGGTAAGAGGAAATGCAAGAACAGGATCAGAAACGTGAGCAGGAGGCCAGGAGCGGAAACAAAAGATGGAGAAAAAGGAGAATTAGAAACAAAGAAGTAAAGAGCAGACTGCAGAAGTAGTAGTAGCAGCACCCTTAAATATACCCATTCTCTACTGAGGTTTCGTAATATACACATACACAGGCATCTATTAGTAAACTCCTGAGTTGTGCGGTCAGTATGGAATTTTTCAACACAAGATGAACACAAGATATGGCACACATGATCTACATAATTGATACAAATTTAAAATTCCGCCTGGAATCGATTCGGGTTCGCTGGATTCATATTCGCAAACCTAACTTCAGCTAAGCTGAGAAAATAAGAAGTGAATACGAAATATGAACGAGTTTTACGATATACGGACTAGTGGGAAGATTTACAGGGCAGCTATATAAAAGAACAGCTGTTCCTCTGGTTTAATGTCGCATTGTAAGGCGTCTGGACTGAGTGTTCCTAGAACAAAGATATTTGTTTATGTTTTTAGATTTGAAAGTGTGAGGAAAGGGAGACGCAAGTGACTTACTTTAACGAGTCAACGTAAACTCTGTTTTACAGCCCTATAAAACTCGATGTTGACTTTGGTAGGGTAGGGACACGTGTTTACTTTCGGTTTCTACGTGGATTTTCGTCTCGTTTCTCTTATACTCGTTCATTCCAATTTACTTGTATTAGCTTATTTTAATTCTCTTCAGCCTTTCTTTTACTAAGCATATTGTTCTACACAGTCAATTTTATGTTGACTTCAGAAACTGAACACGTCTTATGGGATGACTTCCATTTGTGTGTGTGTGTGTGTGTGTGTGTTGTGTGTGTGTGTGTGTGTGAATACGCGTGTCTGCTGTTCAGCGCTAGCTCGTTGGTATTCCATCCATACCAGCCGGGTTCGATCCCCAGCCAAATCGTGATGGAATTCCTAATGGACGAATCAGACATTGCCGAGGGTTTTTCTCGGGGTACTTCCGTTTCCATTCTTCATTTTACCAATACTTTCCACCTTCCCTTCATTTCATCTGTGATCAGCAATAGTTAAAAATAGGCTGGGGGTGAAGTCGTGGATGTAGTACAGGTTTCCTACGCTAATATAAGATTTAAGAGCTTGGGGCTGCAGTTTATAAAAATGCTGAGGCAGGATGGCTTCTCTGTCAGGATCGGATTCACGAATGCCATCCAGACCACCTGTCGAACTGATCATCGCATAGAGCACACATTGAGCCAATGTGAGTCTTAGTGCATGGATCAATCCACGATCTGACCCTCGAAAAGCCAGCCAGACATCCATTTTATGCGTGCTTGTGTGTGTGTGTGTGTTGAGCCTCTTGGTTTATTGTATAGTAGTGGAAAAAAACCGGACCGACCCTTGTAGCTGATTTCAGAGCCTTGTTCACTCCAGAGCACGATAGACTGGTAACTAAGACTTTCGTGGTTCGAATCCTGCCTGGGAAGGAAACATTTTTTTGTTCCTTATTCAAATTTATTCCCAATACTTTTCGATTTCTGGTAAAATTCATGTTCTGGGAATAATAAGTTAATTAAGTAGTAAAATATCGCTGCAATCGAAAAGTATTGGGAATAAATTCGAATAAGGAACAAAAAAAAAAGTTTCCTTCCCAGGCATAATTCGAACCACGAAAGTCTTAGTTACCAGTCTATCGTGCTCTGGAGTGAACAAGGCTCTGAAATCAGCTACAAGGGTCAGTCTGGGTTTTTTTTGCCACTACTGTACATCTCTCCCTGGTTTCCTAATAAAGTAAACCAATTTTCGCCTTCCGTTGAAGCCTTCCAAAACTTCTGGAACGATGTTAGGTTCTTATTTATATTTTAATGATTTTAGCAGGCCTGCAGAGACATACATAGTCGGTACAACTGCCTCACAATGGCACACATAGGCCTAAATAAATTTGTTCATTGTTAGGCGAAATGGCTGCTATAGAGGACAGAAAAGCTGATTTTCATGTGAACCAGTCGGTTATTAATGTGCAACGGCATTACCGAACAGAGTTTGTTGCAGATACACCCAGCGGGCCTACAATCCGTAAATGGTACACTGATTTTAAGGCAAGATTCTTCACAAGCGGTTGCGATTTCATCCGTACCGACTATAGTTGCTGCAAGCCCTAAAACCAGAGGACAAAGTGCTACGAAGAAATTTCTGCATAAATATGCAGACGTTAATTGAAAACGATGATGAAGTTATTCGTTCCATGGTGTTTTCTGACGAAACCACTTTCTGGTAAGGTGAACAGACATAACCTCAGAATCTGGGGGTCGAAAAATCCGTGTACCTACGTGGAACTTGACTCTAGGCTTCATGTGAACCGTGTTACCAAGGGGGGGGGCACATTGAACATCTTTAAGGAAAGTAACTAAACTTTTTTAGTTTCTTTATCCATTGGTACTATTTTCATGCTCCTCAGATTCATAAAACGTAAATTATATGTGTTCGAAACTGGAAAGATCTTTTGTAGGAGCTCTGTATAATAAAAAAAATATAGGCCTAAGAGATGTTGCAGCTGAAATAATTAACTTAAATACTTAAATTATTACCTGTCGTCTAATGCAATTTTATGGTTCTAACAGATTCGTTTTCTTTCATACCTAAATGAAAAAAAAAAAAACCTCCAGATGATACGATAATATCTAAACAGTGACGAAATGAGAAATGCAAGAGACATTGAAGTATTCATAGAAAACCTGCCACGGAGTTACGTCTTCCACAGACCTCACGATCCTTTTTTGCTAGGGGCAATCCGCTGACGGAATGGGCTCTGCTGGGCTCCAAACGATCTAATTTCATGCTTACAAAAATTACACTCTCAGTGAGTAACCGAACAGACGCGTTCACTACATAGGTAAAATCAAATGGATGGCCATTATGGCAAATGAGACATCAAATTACGAACGCTTTGTAACTGACGAGATAGGAAGAAGAATTCATCATCACCTGCTGCGTATTTTATTGTTGGACGTAAGTCACTCTGACAGCAGCGATTAAGTAATGTCGTAGAGGTCAAAGAATTAATGATGCCAGCTACACGAGTATGATAAATATTTGTATGGACGTAACCATTCAATGAATGTTAGTGAACATAAATCGCAGTTGTTAAGAGAAAGCTTTCTTACGTAAATGGAGGTGTAAAGATGTACTATGTACATTACCTATAGCTATCCTCATTGTGGCTCAAATGATAAGTGTCTGGCTACAAATGCAGTAAACATGTTCGATTATTGGCACGGAAATGAAGATGTATTTCAACGTCATGGAGACTGGTGTGTCTGTGTATCCCTTTTGTTTGGCCCTACATTGTCGCCATCGGAGAACTTACACCATGTTGGCCACATGAGACACGGAGAACATGGGGGCTTTTCTGCTTATGTCTACTACAGGTTAAAATCCTTGATTTCTTTTGTTTCAGAGGCTGTCTACATACACGAAAAGTGACATCACCTGAAATGTCAAGATTGCTATTAGAGATGAACAAAACTAACTGCAGCTCTAGCTCGCTGTGTTCGTTGTATTTGTCTTTCGAGTCTCGTCTCGTCGTTCTCGTGCGCTTCGAGTCTCGCTCATCATTCTCAAAATAGCATTTGGTCGATGTGGAAAGATTTCGTAACTTTGAATAACATACATCATTGAAATAAATAACATTATAAATGTTTAAATGAGACAAAATGACAAAATAGAACAATATCTTAGTTATCAAAATGTTCTGGTTCTATTATATGATATTACCTATGGTTATATAAATAGAAAAAAAAAACAATTCTCAAATAAATTTGCATTTCTAAGAAACATAAAACATAACGTTAATATCTTTTCACTTGAGGTTGCACACTTGATCTCAAACATATGAAAAGAAAATTCCTAGTCTTTTAATAAGGGCCTAGTAATTAAATAGAGATTGGGAACGGATTATTATACACCGAAAGGTAAGGATTCAAGGCTGCTTGACGTTCGAGACTTCAGGAGTGATCAATCTCGGCGTCTCGAAACACTCACAAGCAGTATTTACGACAACGACGTGACGTATAGAACATTGTCGTGCGGGTTTTCTGCTTTGCGGGCGCTGTTAGTCTTGCTTTCTCGGGCGTTGTTCATCTCTAATTGCTATGTACTGACTGGACACACGTGATAAGCAGCTGTCGCTATCTGAAATAAAAATGACAACTGACAATAGCCCACTCGTAAAGTGAACAATATCGTCGATAACATCCGATTATCTCACTAATAGACGATTTAATTATTTTCTGACAAGTGAAAGGACAGAACTGTTTTAAATTTTCCAACTTCCAGTTCTAACATACTGCGCATTCTCAGTAAGCATCGAGCATGTTATAACTGGAACTGGGAAAATTCAGGTGGCCCAAATTTTGTTTCTCGGTTTGTACATTGGATCCCGCTTACTTCACAAAGTCCATACTAGATTTAAAATATTTTAGTAAATGAAATGCAAAGAAATTAACTGTCTTAGTCATTCCGTTATAAAATGAATGCTCTTCAGTCAATTTCGACTATTTGTTTTATAGAAATTGGAATTGCAGTGTGCGTAATACTATGTACCACTTTTGGTAAAAAAACGTTTCACATATATTTAGGTTATTAGGGAGACTGAAAAGGGAACTTTCCAAAATGATCGCCTTTTAAAATTCGTACGAAGTTACAGGCTATTCGTTATCTCGTGAAACCTACCTGCGCGTGAGGTGAAGCAGAAAGTGGACTGGGAAGCTTCCCTCCCTCGCTACGATTTCACTCACATACTCTCACATAAGTTTCGTGCTAAAACCTACGGCGCACGCTTGCGTTTGGTTTCACGAGATAACGAATGACCTATAGGTAATGTAAGAGGAAATTAAATGACAGCTGGCGCCAGCGTTTATGGCGTGTGTCCTAGATATATAGTGCCCAGTTTGTGAGAATGTTAATAGTGCAGCTGAGATTGGTACCACTTCATATACACGTCACATCAGCCATTTTCCAAACACAGTTGTCAGACTGATTACGGTAAAGGTATGACACTCGCACTTAACGTTCCCAATACTTATTTCACACGCCAAAAACGGTGACGCGGACACAGTTGCCAGTACGAATCATAAAGCACAAAAACAGCTTCCAAATTGATAGCTTAATAGCTGGGTGTGAGGAACCTCTTTTTCAAGCTCTTAAAACAACGTGCTTGACACGGCTCGCTATGATCCTTACTTTTTTTATCCATTAGGTTTGTACATAGTCGGTGGAAGTGGTGTGATTTGTAATAATTGTTGTGATAAGTGCGTAAGAATAATGTAAATAGAAAAAGATGTCTGTACGAAGCAACTAAGGAGTTCACAGCACATTTTAGCTGCATAATACTTGTCAATTAAAGAAATGATACTTCTGAATAGTTCATTCTCTATTTGTATTATTCTTTTACCTTCAAACAAAAGAAAAAAACGTGTTTTACAAACAACTTTAAATTAGTGTAACTCTGAAAATATTGAGAATAGGAACTACCTATGTTTATATGATATTTTTTGCTCAAAATGTCTCCAGAAATAAGCTCCGTAAAGGACGGTAAATCCTCGTGAATAGCCCTGTATACAAACATATGTATGCAAACACATATACACGCATAAACACATGGATTACAATATCTTATAAGAACATTTTCATTTTATAAAACCTAGCCAGTAAGTAAAGACCATGCAAAAGAAGAGCGTAATAAGGGTGACAAACCAAGTGATCTGGAGGAACGTTTCAAATTTCCGAGCCACACAATTTTCTCCATTTTGTTTAAACATTCCATTGCAATGTTCATTTTATGGTTACGAAAATAACATGAAGGGCCCCCGAGCACTGGAATCATTTGAAATTAAATCTTTAAGCTAATTTATATAATTTGTACAAGTGCTTCAATGTCATTACAAATCCCATTCAACACGGTTTATTATGCCAGCCTTCGTGTTCACAAAAATTGCGCTTGAAATTATCACGCTGGGAAATAATGAAATTCACTGCATAGCTCCGCTAACAAATACGTCAACCACAGCTTGTCAACTAGTGGCTTTTCATTAAAAGGGACCGAGATTCGATCTCTGATATATCCCGTGTGATTTGTGGCTAACAAAGTGATTTTGAAGAATGGTTTCTGCGAGTAATTTGTTTGCTGTACCATTCTCATCCCGCTATTAGTTTATTTGCAATGTTGTAAGGAGTAATTCGAACACCTTCTATGGACATCACCATTAGGCTATACTTATTGAAAAAACAAACTCACAGATTGTGACCATTTATCTTGCAAATGGAACACAATGCACTTTGATAGAATTATATGATGGAAATATCTAATGTTTGATTTAGTCTGAAGTCAACATCTGGCATGTAATGTAATAATGTGGTTCATTATGCTTTAAAAGATACTGTGAAAATTACAGAAATTTCGACTCCATATACAGTAGATCTATATGTAATAATTTCTGTAAGGTCTATTACACATGAGTACAATAATCCCCTTTGAATCCTAACGAAATCTCGTAACACTAAAGTTATTATTATTATTATTATTATTATTATTACTACTACTACTATTATTATTATTGCATATAGCAATTTCTATTATCATCACACATAGCAAAAAAAACCACTATACTATGAAAATTAAGAAGAAACAACAGAAGTCAAATTAGAATTAAATTATTGCTGGGAATTCGTATGACTGGGCCGGTTTTTTTTATTAGTAATAAACGCGAAATGTAACCAGACATGCACCAAGAAGTATATGCAAGTTTTATCATAAATGTGACTGATTTATGACAGTAATTTTGTCACAAAAATTTTGCGAAAATTGATTGTTTCTGCGAAAAATTTTCATTTCTGCAATAAAAAATGAAAAAATGGACATTTTATTTTAAATAAATGCAGTATATTAGTTTAGATAACGTTAGCTGCAAAAGAATAGGGAGACAAATTATTTTTCAATAATATTATTCTCTTTAATGGCCTACAGAACCATTGATGACCACTATTTAACAATAAGTCTGATTTGCAAAGGGTAAAACCATTACTGTTAAGAGCTTTATTTCGCCATGGATGTTGGAAATGCAATGCCGTGCACAAGATTACTGCTAATTAAGACTGTTTATCAGAGTATGACATTACATGATGAAAAAATTATAATCACGAAATTGTTATGGAATTACTGTCACATTTTTAACCGTAAGTACGTATTTTATTTATTTTTTCACGAAGAATTTAAATAAATTCAGAAAAAGAAACATAACTCTGTATTAATATTCGATCCCTAAACCGACTACATACAACAGATTGTTGTGTTGGAAAGCGACAATTTTAATGTGATTGATATTTGTTGTAAGTTATAACCGTAAAACTCGCGCTTCTGTTCCATAGGCTTAGGCCTACTGCGTAAAATAAAAGCTTTGTAAAAGCGTTACTTAGGAAAATGTCCCGAAGCCATTCCCTATCATTCCTCAGTGGAAAGGCGGGAATCCGAAGAAGAAGAAGAAGAAGAAGAAGAAGAAGAAGAAGAAGAAGAAGAAGAAGAAGAAAAGCTGTAGCATTTTATTTAACGACATGTTCAACTGCAGAAGTTATTCAACATCAAAATTCAACGTGCACGAGAAATGGCCGATAAATTTTGTCTGAAGCCCTCTATCAGGAACAGAGTTCTTTTACACATGTCGTAAACCTACAACAAAATCTTTCAGCTTTACTTCCCTCCCAGATGAAGTAACATTAAGGATTTGATCGCTTTCGATCGGGTTTGAAGATGTTTTGATCAGAACTAATTCTCGATTAAATCGATTAATGTGCTTCGTTCTGATTGATGTTAGTGTAGAGAAACACTGTTCACACTAATATATATGGAAGGAAATGGCAGGAAATGTGAAATAACAGCATCATTAAGCTCCTTGAACTTTTGCGAACAGAAATCCAGAAGTCGCAGATTAACACGTTTTCGAATTTTATTTTCAGTGAACCGTCAATGAAAATTTCCAGCAGGGTTTCTTTTAATTTTAAGTGAGGATCAGGGAAATTGATGGCGACCGCGTCGGTATAAAAAGGATTGTCACTGAGTGTCATGTTCCTAATCAATTTTTTGAAAAATATTAAAAAAGATATCCCATGTCGCATTTGATTATTTACAGACAGTTGGAAGTCCACACCTGTGGAGCAAAGGTTAGCGCGTCTGGCCGAAAAACCAGGTGACCCGGGTTCGATTCCTGGTCCGGGCAAGTTACCTGGTTGAGGTTTTTTCCTGAGTTTTTCCTCAACCCAATATGGACAAATTCTGGGTAACTATCGATGCTGGACCCCTGACTTATTTCACCGGCATTATCACCTTCATCTCATTCAGACCTAAATAACCTAAGATGTTGTTAAAGCGTCGCAAAATAACCTACTGAAAAAAAGACAGTTGGAATGGCTCTCTTGATTATAGGATCACAATAATAATATTAGCGTAACGGTGCAAGAAGTTGAGTAGAGAACAAGGAAACAATAAACATTTATATTTGAAAGAAATATTTTTCTTTGCAATTAAAAACTAAATTTTGCCATTCTGCTCGTTATTACATGGGTCATTCAATAATTAATTAGTGGCAACAATGTTTATATGTGGCGCTATCAGCGATAAATGATGCAAGCTGATAGCAATGAGAAAGAAGAGCATCTGATGTGTGTTATCTGCGAGTTTGAAGACAATAATCTCATTTATAAGATATGTGTAGTGAGTTTAATTCGTAGACTGTTATCTGTAGTGCTCTAAAATCTGTAACAAATATGAAACAAGATGCTTAATTAAAATTCAGATTGCAAGAGGCAAGAATACTCGATAATGCCGTGGCATACAGCATTACTGGAAGCTTGTGGTAGAGAGACTTTACCATATCGTACCGTGGCTAGGTGGGCATATGCATTTCGCAACGGGAGGGAAGTGATGATGTGCATGTGAACGCTGTAAGAGCACTGCTGGAAGAAGACCGTTGTTGGAATTGTATTGAACTGGCATGGGAAGTTGGAATTGCTCCTGATACGATTCTGCACATACTTAAGAAGATGAGGAAAATCTACGTTCGATGGGTTCCACACAATCTTAAAGAGGAAAACATGTGGCAGAGAATGGAAACAGCATGATTGCACTTAGAACGCTATGAACGTGAAGGCGAGCGTTTCCTTCGACGTATCATAACTTGGATTCGATGCTATCAACCAAAATTGAAGAGACAATCAAATGAGTGGCAGCACAATGATTCCCCAAGGCCAAAAAAGTATCGGCAAGAACAGGATCCATTTAAAGTCATGTTCATTGTTGCTTATGATTTTGACGGTGTCCTTGTCACTCATTCAGTTCCTGCGGGAAATCATGTAAATGGTGCATATTACAGTTACTTTTTGGAATACTATTTACGACCAGCTGTGCGCCATAAACGTCCAAATCTCCTGAATTCTCATCCTATTGTGCTACATGATGGTGCTCGCTCTCATATAGCTGCCCCTGTGGTTAATTTACTTCGCAGATGGAACTGGGAAATTCTAGAGCATCCTCCATACTCCCCAGATATGAGCCTATGTGACTTTGACCTTTTCGCGAAAATGAAATTACCACTTATAGGAGTTCGCTTTAGAATCAGACAGGCAATTACAGCAGCAATAGAGCAGTCTGTTCGAAGATTAGTACAAGACGCTGTGGAAGGCATCCGTCGTCTCCCTGAGATGTGGAGGCGGGTTCATGTTGGAAGAGATTACTTCCAAGACTGCAACAATGTGACTGTTCCAAAAATGTTTTCTTTGTTGTTAATTCAAATGTTGCCATTAATTATGACCTATGTATAAAGGAATAAGAAAGAGAATATGGCACTCTAAAATTGCATGGTCTTACGTCCAGGTCTCCTGTGTCTAAGCCTGAATCTGGCTCAGATCATTTAGTGTTTATCATGAAATAATACAGGCCTATGCTTTTTAAATTTTACGTACCATTCATTAGCATGACTTTGCGTACCCCCGTAGATGAATGCCACTGCGGCTACACCACCGAAGATGATAGCTGCTAAGGATCATGAGTGGTGACACTGAAGGTGGAGTAGTGAGGTGAAGAGGAGGAAGAAGCTATATTTATTTCCTGTATATTTGGAACATGCGCGATTGTAGGTTTTTCTTTTATTAAGACGGCATTCTTGTAACCATGTAGGAAATGTACTTCCGCATGTAATATTAGTTGTCTAACGATTGTGGTGATGTAATTCCCAGAGTATCAATTGTTTGTTACTATAAATCTGGGGCATAGAAACCACCAAAAGGGAATGTGAGCCAGCTTCTAGAACTATTCAAGTTTTCAGAAAGATTTAATCAACTTCACCGTTTGAAGTATGTACAAGGATCCATTGCGTTGAAGCTCTCAAAGGTGATCTATTGCGTCTTTAGATGTATTAATTTCTATTGTATAAGTTTTTACCATCTCAGCATATTATCTGTAGTTAATGAAATGTCAAATAAAAAATTACCATACCACTAACAAATGACCCGAATAGATGTCTGTACACACAATTTAATTCCGAGATGCAGCATATGCCTTCAACAGTCAAAGGTTTCAACTTGAGTCATACTTTTTGCTTCGCCTTCAGTTGCGGTCTGTTCGGTTATAAGCAATGATCAGGTAAGTAGTGGTTAAACCACGAGACTTGTGCCATTTATATAGAATACATCACAGGTATCAGCCGGAAGGTTTTATATACGTTATTCATGCGCTCGTTCTCACAAGGGAATCTTCCATAACATCACTTCGAACCAACTCTTTAACATTTGCACACGGATAAGTACTGTAAGCTGACTGAATGAAATATGACAGGCATCTGTGTTTAATAATAACGTTATCTACGGGAAGTTGATATCAATACATAATCAGTAAGAGATTTTTGTAATTATCATCATCATCATCATTCATCATCATCATGTTATGGATTTAGGCCTAGTGGCCTGTTTCGTTCTCGTTGTCCATCCAGTACTCTTCTAATAGGACGACCTTGGCTCCGTTTTCCTGTTGGATAGTATTTTTTAATAATGAATTTTATAAATCACACAGCAAAAAATTTCTTTTATTGTTTTGGGAATTCTAAACAACATTCAGTCAGTTGTCTGAAGACAGGTTTGAATCTCACAAGTGATACCAATAAGACATCACTTATGAGGCAAATAAGCCAGGAGATAATGAGGTATGGTGACCAGTTACTTTCATACATACTTTCAGCATACATTGCTGACTATGTTTACATATTACACTAATCAAAATTCAGATATATGCAAACAATTGTTCTTCCTCTGACACATATCGTCAAGTGAGATGCACTACTGATAATCAGGCTTCGGCCTAGGGACACAGAGTAACCAGTATGAGGTTTAGAGTACACGGAGTATAAATAACGTCATGACCCGTGTGCATTCACCCGACTACAACAGCACAGGTGGGTCCGTAATGTGCATTACCGTTGTGTGTAGGCCTATTGCTGCTTGGCTGCGGTACGTGTAACAGGCTTCGGCGTAGGGACACCTGATTGAAGGTAACAACTCACGTTGATACTTTAATGGTATAAATTTATTGTCTATACGAGGAATGTACTGTATATATTGCATCTGTACAGAGTGAAATATATTTTGTGCCGTATTGTGACGGACTGTTTACATGTTGAGACACGAAATAACGGCGCGCTCCATCTCCCAGTCCACTCGACCAACACAACACTATCGCCCGTGCGTTCTGAACTTCATGCGTTTCTGTGCCCAGGACCGAAGCCTGCTGATAATAAATATCCTGCATATCAGGCAAAACCTCAATCAGAGGTAATTGAGAATATACTGTATTGGGAAGTATTATTACTTTAAGTTTAATTTCGGTTATGCCAATAATTCTCGAGTAAAGAGCTTTCTAAAAAGAGAATTGGAACTAATAAATTAAAGAAACAGTATTTTCTACAAAATTATCCTTAATATAGCTTCGTCTGGAAATAAATCTGGGATATTCGGTATGCAAAAAAAAAAAAAAAAAAAAAAAAAAAAAAAAAAAAAAAAAAAAAAAAAAAACTGTTCCTGCATGTGAAGACTCCGGGCAAAATGTACTGCCTATTTCTGAGCCATGTCAAAATTAAATTCCATTAGTGATCGTCCTCTCTTATTAAATTATCATAGACGAAAATGACATTTGTACTACAGGTGCCTCCATCCCAGAAATTTAATTCTTCACATAGTCAGACTGATGGATCCCGGAACGTATTCGTCAATCATATATGGAGATATTTTGTCTTAGCTTGGCTTTTCGAGGACCAAACCCGGAACCGAGGCACTGATAGGTCCGTTGTACGCCATTACAGTAGTGCATTATGGGAGGTAAATCCATGTTACACGTTATGAGAATTTAATTGAGAAACTATGCAATTTTATCAGAAGAAAGGAGCAAACGAAAAATTATTCCTATTACAGTGCATAGTGGCCCAGAGGACAATGGGAGGTTAAAACTTCTACCTTTGCAGACAATTCGCATTAATAGCAGTATGGATGCCAATTTTACGTTCCTAACGCATCCTATTCCAGGATCATATTTCTTCCGGAAGGGTTAGATCTATGGAAAAAGTCCTTAAAGAACTACCTGAAAACTTTATCCATTCACAGTCTTCAACGATATATAACTACAACGTCTTTGGTCTTCAACGAACCACTGTAACTCGCAGGAGTTTGAACCCGGATCTCCGACGGAGAAAACCGACGATTTAGTCGCAATTATAAATGAAAATAGGCTCTATGATCACTTCAATACATTATAGTTAAGAAGCAATTATGAGGTCGGATTAGGGCTGCTTGTTTCTGGATAACACGAAGGAAATTCCATTCTAGTTATAGAAGACAGTTTGATCACACGAGTTGCTTCTCCTCATTTATCTGTCAAAACAGGTGTTCAGCGTGATTATAACGCATCTGCCAGCATGGACCAGTACCGCAGGTCGCATCCGATCTAGAGCTGCGAGCGCGAGGTTCCACGAATCCCACATGCGACACAAATTAGCATGGATGCAACAGTTATTCACAAAACCACTGCAAGATCAGTTAACGTCGAATAAACTTCAATTTCAATGCTCCTAGAAAACACAAAAGCAGCGCTAAGGGAAATATTAGTATCCTGATAATTGCAATTCACTAACAGCGTGTGCCCGAATCTCACTGCGTTGGCTATGAATTTCCTAGTTTGTTTCTTGCAAGAACTGTTTTATAAACATTTAGGCAGTTTCACAATAGTACATTATGCAACGAGCCTATAATGATAGTAATTAAGAAGCGAGTATGGATGTTTATGAAACGAGCGCAAGCGAGTTTCATAATTTTCATACGAGCTTCTTAATTACCATTATAGGCGAGTTTCATACGACTTTTTATGCTCGACCATATTTCTAACTTGAAATTATTCATTTTATTTGTATCTAACTGACCTTGAGCAATACCTCGTAAATTGTGAGATGTGCGCAGACGCGAAAGTATTGATTTTTTCCGAGGAACAGATGTCCACATTGACCTTGATAGCCTATAAGAACCTACAGAGTAAACTAAATATTAACTTTGATATAACATTGAAATTAAATTAGACATTGAAAAACGAGATGACAAATTGAATTTATTTGAATATTATTTACAATTAACGCTAATTATTATAGTAACAGAACATAACCTTCTGCGACAGTATTGGATTTCCAGCCTCCGTGACTTTTCGCTAATTCTCTTTCGATTGCATATCCGGAAATAATCGATACTTGCGGTTTTATAACGGTACAAAGCTGACTTGTCATTGGCTGAAGTTTTATAACGGTACACAGCTGACTTATCATTGGCTGAACACCTGTACTTTAATGAGTAGGTGTACTTTAATGACATGCATTAAAGGACTGCTACCAGGTGTATAATTACTACATTTCGGCATGGTCGAGCATAAAATAAATTATACATCTTGATTACACAACTTTTAACACTGTATCACTTCGGAATATGTATGATAAGAATTTCTTGTGTTAAATTCTAACGTACCTTGTTTACATGTTTGACCTATTATGGGTCACCTTCAGAATTGGTCGTTGCTGGTCTTAGCGCCTCTTGTTTTGTTTCCTGTGTGGGTGTGTTCGTGTGGCGTAAAGTGGAGTCAAAGAGTGTGTGTGTTCTGACTTTGACACCACTTTACACCACACGAACACACCCTCACAGGAAACAAAACAAGAGGCGCCAAGACCAGCAATGACCAGTTCTGAAGATGACCCATAATAGGTAGAAACATGTAAACAAGGTACGTTAGAATTTACCACAAGAAAGTCTTATCATGCATATTCCAAAATAAATTATTAACGAAAATAAAACAAAGAATTAGATAAATGACTAGTAAACAAATGTCATTTCGTAGCAATTTTGAAATCACTCAGATAATCTATAAAATGAAAGAATTCACTTAAAAACACGATGTGAACACGTGGTAGCTAAAATCCCACCCACCTGCCAAAGATTGTGGTTTTTCTTATATATGAAAATGTCGGAAAGACAGATTCTTATGCCATTATTAAAAAACTTCCGACTGCGACGTCAATTTCTCATAAACGCATGTATGACAACACGTAACAAACAGATGATCCAGAGAAAAATGTAGAGATTGTCGAAAGTAAGTTCGGGCGTCGGAAATACATTGACAACCGTGAACGACTTATTGACGGCCAATAGGTATTTCGTGCAGTAGAATGTTTCAGCAACACTATCGGGTTGATCTGTTGTATCTCATCCCTAATTCTTCGTTTTAATTCTTCTAGGTCTTGTGTTCAGTCATAAAAATCCTCCACAAGAAAAAATATAATGGGCTCAGATCGGGGGATCTTGGGGGGCTAATCAAAAATATTGTTATTCAATTGTTGTTTTTGATTAGCTTTTTTTCTGTAATTATTTTAATTCAAGGCTTCCTTAGTCTCCACAGCGATAAATTGATATACTGAAGTATTTGTCTTTGTTATGTACAAATACATTGGGATCTTTTAGCCTTCTGGAATAAAAAAATGGAAAAATAAATACAAGCCGCCCTTATAAAAAAAACTGACTCCTTGGCTCACTCTTTATGAATGGAATACGTAGTTTTTTTTAAACATGCTCAACATTATTCTATTTTCCCCCTATACCTTTTTGGAGGCCTATATATAGTTTTTTTCATTAAATTAAAAACAGGAAAACTACAAGTAATTTTACACACTTTTTATTTACCTTATAGAACTAACAAACATTAAAATAAAACAGCAATATTAAGAATGAATTTAGTTAATAGACCAGGCCTGCAGAACTGTAGCTCTTGAGAGCGACTGCTTTCCTCCCCTTTCTAACCCCACCCACACTTTTTACCTGTGCGGTCACGGCGTTCTAGTTAAGGCTGGTTCACAATAAACCGGGAACGGAAACGACAACGAGAACGAGAACGGAAATAATGTTAAAATACATGTATTTAAATGTGAGCATTCACAATAGTTAATTGCTCGGCTGCATCAACATTCATTCTCGGGGCGGAAATCGATCATCCCCAATAGAAGTGGAGTGAGGCTGACGTCATATTTCCCCTCCTTACGAGTTCTGCAGGCCTGTAATAGACTAACATAAACATTCGAAAAGGACTTAGCCTATGCTAAAAATTACAATTGGGAGAAGCGCGGAAAAATAGATAACATAAAATCCCAATGTTAACTTTCAAATTTGTATACGGCTGATTACTTTCTGTAAAAATATCTGTTCTGATACTTCTTCGGTATTTCCGTTCCGTAAGAAGTGTAGATATAATTCTTAACTAAACTAATGAAAGTGTTTATAAAGACTGAACCGATGACACGCAAATAATAGATTCCACATCATTTAATTTCCTCTCTTTCCCTCCAAAAAAATACAAACGCTGTACCTGTATATAAAAAAGAAATTAAAAAGCTAACGATTCACATAAATGTTCCAATGTTTCAAAGTTTATCAGTGTTAAATTTGCATACTATTTTATTACAACATGAGTTTGAGATAGGCCTAACGCTAAATATTCCTGCTAATGCATTTGAATATTAATAACTGGCTTTTACACGAATCTCGCACATGAGCTGATATACAGTTTTGATGGTCACTGGATATTTAATCACGTTTATTTTTAACACGTAAACCTACTGGATTTGTGATCCCGATGCGTGCACGTATCAAAGTGAATAATTTATATACTGTCCTCGGTTTGTGTAATGATTGCCAGTCTTGCCATTAAATCTGGTGTTAGAGGTGTCAAGCTCTGCTCAATACGAGGATACGGCCTATTTAGGGAGGGACTTCTTTCTGCTTCGCATGTTAAAAAAGTGAAAACCATTATGATGGCTGTGTGCTTATCTTCAGACGTGTTAAAAACGTCTTTTTAAGTTGACTCAGTAGCCTATTTGACTGGTTATGGCTTCACAATCAAAAAGAATATCTCCGTAGTTCCCGTCTCTTCCATGCAGAGTCCACAAATATCTACCTATGATTTCCCATTTTTCTAAGATGTTATTTCAATGGACAATGTTCAGTGAAGAGTTCAATCAATAGCTTAATTGTCTATTTTCCGAGTATAAGAGGAAGATTTTAGTTACAATATTTGTTACGAGTACATGACTACCTCACTCTTTGCTTGTTTTAGTCTTGAAATATTCTTCAGTTTAAGGACTTTTGTTCTATTTTCCCAGTTTCTCATTCCCGTTCGTATATGCTCTCTACAATGGATTAGGTCACAATAAAACAATAGACTAAAGCGTATCAGAAAGTGAATAGAAGACGAATCCTCGAAAATAAATAATGAAACCTGTCAATAAGTGGTCTTACAAATTACAGTCTCGACGTTGGTAAAGTTAGAAAATTATTTATTTATAGCTTTACTTACGATTTCGGAAAATTCAAAACCGCACGTAAATCCGAAAGAACACATTTGTTTTTCTTCACTTCTCCGATTATTAAAACTGCCTTGCGGTTGAGCATTGTTACATTACTATTATGATAAAATATTTAGTTTAGAAATGGAAAAAAAAAAAAACATATGAGATTAAATTAATAAGTTGATTACAACTTAAAGTAATCATATTGATTTAATTTTCTGTGTATTACCATTAGGCTTAAGGACTTTACTGATAGACGGTAGTATATTATACACACTATTTAAAATGTGTAATTGATGTTTTGTTAATGAAGTGTTGTATCTGTGAAGAAGTGTGTTCTGTCAATGAAGTGTGAGTGTGTTGTGTCAGTGAAGTGTGTTGTGTAAGTGAAGTGTGTTTCTGTCAATGAAGCTTCATAGCTTATAGTGGTAGTGCAAAGTATATGAACAAGGAAATGTTTTTGAAGTGTTAGTGAAATCAGGATAAAATCAGTGAAATGTGTCGTATTTCCAGTGCAGTGAGTGAATTGTCCGCGAAACGAGTGTGGTGCTGAAAGGTACTTAGTTCGAACTTAGGGTTAAGATACAAATTAGATTTACTTTAAATGTTATTTTAAGTGATCGTTCATTTAATTTAGGATACTCCCTGTTGTTGCTATTATTATTATTATTATTATTATTATTATTAATTTATTATTAATTATGTTATTATTAATTGTCATTATTGAGTGTAATTAGTTACCACTGCCACCGAGTATATACCCATTTGCAATGTGAATAAATACATAAATTATTTCAATGTAAATGCTTTCAATTAAATAATGACATAAGTGCGTAGGCTGAACTGTAAAGGACAACTCAAGCGTTAATGTGAATCTTATAGCAATCACATCAGTACAACGTTCTTGCTGGCAATCAGCTAAATGTGAACTACATAACTTAATATCCATTATGGATCCATGCAGAATCGCTAGATAGACGTAACACTATAATGCAGATTCGATATCCTTGCGACTTTCTGAGATACCACAAAGCCAGTTCAGCAAAAGTTATCGGCTCAAACACAAAGATGATGCGCCATTTGTTCAGGATCCCTGTTGCGTTAGATTGAAATAGAGGTTCGTCGGATTACAGTGTACAGTCTGTTTGCAAATAAAACTTGTAGAGTGAGATATAACCTACAAAATGTATTCTATATAATAAAAGGAAAGTATGGAATGTTCTACTGGAACAACGCAACGCACCGACTGGGAATGCCAGCTCTAAAGCATGGAGGTGATGGAATGTCTTTCTTTTTTCTTACAAGGCAAAGGAGAAACCCCCTTTTAATGCAAGGAACATAATTTAGAAAGAGTTTTATAATCTTGCCAGAATTTATTTTTTTTAATACTGACCTACGAAATAAAGTTTTTTTTCTGTTGTTTCAGATTTAAAATGTGATTGAAGTTAATTTAACCATGCTGAATCCGAATAAAAATTAGTTTTCTCGTATCATGGTAGGATTTTTCCAACCTCAAAATTATATTTATTTTGTATTAAAAACTCCCCCAGTTTAAATACATAGCACAGAAAAAATGTACAAATTTGATGTTATTCACTTTAGCATATATAGTAATTATCAAAAGCATTGGTCTTCAAATTAGTCATATTAAAAAAAATGGGTGTTATATAAGCGGGCGTAAAGCGATCAAGTTGTAAAAAACTTTCCAATATAAATTAAATTATACCCTACGTCAGCCGTGGCGAAAATGTGACTCACGAGCACATTGTGGTTCGCAATGATAGCTGTTCATTTCTGTTGCTTCCTACCTTTCCCAACCCCCACCCTCTCGCTCACTGGAGTCAAACTCCGTTCCATTTGTACAGGAACATCATTTTATTTTTACTAACATTTCTAATATTAACCTGGCTATACCTTTGGCTTAAAGGTTGTGAACCGGAAACACCGTTTGCTACCCTCTTCCACGACTGGAGTTCGATGATACTGGCGTAAGATACAAACAAATCACTTTACTAGGTATAGGAGGGATGAAAAGTAGTTCATCCATATACGTAAAGTAGGAAATAACGCGATTTTGAGTTTGATAATTTTCATTAGGTTTTTCTTTAATCAAAGTACAGTAAAGTATTAACAATAAGTGTTTTTACTCTCGAACTGAGCTGTCCATTCGGACGTATTCATTATGCAGTGTATATTATACTGGCTACAGCACATTAGCGTACAATATAGAGAATGAAGTTAAATTGAAAAATAATCATAATATGGATATTTAAACACATATATGAAAATGATGGCCGTTCATTTCTAATACAGGTTTCAGTTCTTTTTTGCATATTATCGCACATAGACTCTTATATCTAATTCCAATTACCAGTTTCGTCTTTTACTACTAGTAACTCATGTTGAAATAATTGTGTACCTGATCTATAAAAGAGTACGTTAAGTACTGTAAATTCAATCTTCACTTCTGCCCGATCCGAAAAGATAAAATTATTCAGACATGCTATTTACTGTCCGTCCAAGTGGTTTTGTCGCAGGGTCGTAGAAAGTGGGGAAATCACGTGACAGTTAATTACTTAACGAGGTCCTTTCATTTAAGTTATTTTAAACAGTTGTATAATATTACGTAGACGTCCAATTCCTAACAGAAATTAATGTTTTCAGAAAAGAGCTAAGACAGCCCAGCCACAAAGGGACGGGCAAAAGTGGGTGGGAGAAACCGGGATGCGACATAGGCAAACGGACGACAGTACCTGTGCGAGAATATGATTCAATATTGAAAGCGAACATATTTCTGGAACGTACTATACTCACTAACTCAGTACTGTTTGTGTTTACTATGACCGTAAGGTGACTTTGACTGTATACGCTTGGTTCTGTGTGAAGAACGGTTGGAAGTTTGCTAGTAGAAGGGGTGGGAGTGAAGTACATTAAAAACTCAGGTAGAATAAAAATTGAAGTAAAAATAAAATGATGTCCCTGTATTTGTCTCTGACCTGCGAGTGGCGTATCGTGCAATGTCTCTCTCGGAACCATGTACTTCTATAAAAACGAAAGTTTCAAGTAGGATGGGAGAACGCATTTTTTTGCTGCCAATATTATGACAATATTAAATGTATGATTTGTTCACAAGTATTACGAGGAAACGGTTGTATAACATAAAACGGCATACTACATGTCACTCATGAAACATTAAAAGTTGAAGTATTATTATTATTATTTTGTCAGAGCCAATTTCGATTGAATGGTTATTATGTACCCGAATATATTATTTATGAACAAAATTCGTCCTATAATTTGATAGAAAAAGGTATGCAGGTATGTGTCATACCAAAATCATATCCTCAATGCCACGGATGCTAAAAACGTAAACGGGTAGGCTATGTCCCTGAAAAAAAATAAAAATATGTGTTTTCATACGAGAAAATATATGGTAGATATTTTGTCAAACGAAAATACGAGAGAAAAACACAGATTTTAATATTTACTCACACCAATTAATTTTAACAAACTTCTCGTTTTAATTTTGAGCATTATTTAATAATCTCAATCATAGTTTTTCACAGTTATAGTAATATTTTCTACGTTACACTTTTTAAGCGCCACAATGTCCACAGAGAAATCTTCGCCAGCTGAACTCTGTATTAAAAGAATTTTCACTCTAGAGAAATAAATATTCAGATACAGCCAATGAAAAGCTAGGTAATCTCTTTGCTTCTTAATAGGAAATTAGTTTAAGTTATGCGACGTTAGACTACCCTTGCAAACACGCGAGGCTGAGCATGACGTCAAGTTATTCTATTATTCAGTATATTTTCGGAAATTATCAATGTCAAGTGTAGATTTCTCTCAACGTTAAGAATATATCTCAATTATAGTCTTCTCCTTAGTCTTTGCTACAGTATGTCAATTATTTTAAGCGCAACATATTTACATAACGAAAAATCTTGTCCAATTTCACTGAATTAAAGAGATAAAAAATGAAGAAACACTCCTTATCAATTTAATAAAAATAAATTATAATAATTATTATTGTTTTATTTAAGGGCTATATCACTCTATTGAATACCTCTCCAAAATCTGATACCCACGCATAAGGGGATGATTTCCATTTATACTATTATTAATGAAAATTTCACCAATCAGCTGTTTCTCGTTTTACATTTCGTTTCAGTACTTTCGATAAACTTCATTCGCGATCTTCCCCAAAGGCCTATTCTTTTCACAGTTATAACATCTGCATTGCCTGGGAAAAGTGACATAAGTCAGTTTCCACAAACCTTGCTTGATAATTTATTGACAACTTACACTGGTTTATGCCGATTTGATTTTTTTCTGTATGAATTATTGTAATGAGAGAAATACTTATGTCTCTTTTTCCAAGCGAGCATATGTTCCGTAAGTTGTCAATAAATTATCAAAAAAGGTTTGTGGAAACTGACCTATGTCACTTTTCCCAGGCACTGCAGAATTTGTACTTGATCATTTTTAAATATCACGTATGTCCACAAAGGGAAATATTCACTAACTGCAGTTGGTATCAAAATAATTTTCATAAATAGAGTAACAGCCCTTCTATATTTATTTTAATAAAGCTGTATCCCTATTGCTTCATCAAAGCATAGCAATAACACCCGTTAAAGCTAATTTTTAAATGTCATAAAATTTCAACAACGAAAAATCTTGTCCAATTTCACTGAATTAAAGAGATACAAAAATGAAGAAACACTCCTTATCAACTTCGTAAAAATAAATTATAATAATTCTTATTGTTTTATTTAAAGGCCTACATCACTCTATTGAATATCTCTTCAGAATCTGACACCCATTCATAAGGGGATAATTTCCATTTATACCATTATTCATGCAAATTTCACCAATCAGCTGTTTCTCGTTTTACATTTCGTTTCAGTACTTTCGATAAACTTTGTCCTCGATCTTCCCCAAAGGCCTATTCTTTTCATAGTTATAATTTGTACGTGATAATTTTTAAGTGTCACGTATCTCCACAAAGGGAAACATTCACTAACTGCAGTCTGTATCAAAATAATGTTCATAAATAAAGTAACAGCCCTTCTATATTTATTTTAATAAAGCTGTATCCCTATTGCTTCATAAAAGCATAGCAATAACACCCGTTAAGTTAATTTTTAAATGTCATAAAATTTCAACAACGAAAAATCTTGTCCAATTTCACTGAATTAAAGAGATACAAAAATGAAGAAACACACCTTATCAACTTCATAAAAATAAATTATAATAAATTCTTATTGTTTTATTTAAAGGCCTACATCACTCTATTGAATATCTCTTCAGAATCTGACACCCATTCATAAGGGGATAATTTCCATTTATACCATTATTCATGCAAATTTCACCAATCAGCTGTTTCTCGTTTTACATTTCGTTTCAGTACTTTCGATAAACTTTGTCCTCGATCTTCCCCAAAGGCCTATTCTTTTCATAGTTATAATTTGTACGTGATAATTTTTAAGTGTCACGTATCTCCACAAAGGGAAACATTCACTAACTGCAGTCTGTATCAAAATAATGTTCATAAATAAAGTAACAGCCCTTCTATATTTATTTTAATAAAGCTGTATCCCTATTGCTTCATAAAAGCATAGCAATAACACCCGTTAAGTTAATTTTTAAATGTCATAAAATTTCAACAACGAAAAATCTTGTCCAATTTCACTGAATTAAAGAGATACAAAAATGAAGAAACACACCTTATCAACTTCATAAAAGTAAATTATAATAAATTCTTATTGTTTTATTTAAAGGCCTACATCACTCTATTGAATACTTCTTCAGAATCTGATACCCACGCATAAGAGGGTGATTTTCATTTATGCTATACTTACTTACTGGCTTTTAAGGAACCCGGAGGTTCATTGTCGCCCTCACATAAGCCCGCCATTGGTCCCTATCCTGAGCAAGATTAATCCAGTCTCTACCATCATATCCCACCTACCTCAAATCCATTTTAATATTATCTTCCCACCTACGTCTCGGCCTCCCCAAAGGTCTTTTTCCCTCCGGCCTCCCAACATTTATACTATTATTCATGCAAATTTCACCAATCAGCTGTTTATCGTTTTACATTTCGTTTCAGTACTTTCGATAAACTTCATTCGCGATCTTCTCCAAAGGCCTATTCTTTTCATAGTTATAATTTGTATTTGATAATTTTTAAGTGTCACGTATCTCCACAAAGTGAAATATTCACTAACTGCATTCTGTATCAAAATAATTTTCATAAATAGAGTAACAGCCCTTCTATATTTATTTTAATAAAGCTGTATCCCTACTGCTTCATAAAAGCATAGCAATAACACCTGTTAAGTTAATTTTTAAATGTCATAAAATTTCAATAACGAAAATATTTTCCAATTTCACTGTCAAGTTTCAAATAGTACACAATAAAAAGAAAACTTGGCATGCATGAGATCTTAGATTTAACATAAGCGCCTGGGGTGGAGGGCGGCACGCCCCTGCGTACTTACGCTCGACATGCTGACGCAGAGCGGCACACAGAGATCCTCACTCGCTCGCACTCTGCGCTGATCACTCACTGCCGCGCGCGGCCGATCAGCCCGCGTTATATGCGGCCGGCGGAGGGGCTGCTCCACTTCTTGCCCATTGGCCTTGCACTTGCGAAGTGGAAGACTTCCTCTCGAATCGCTTTCCGGTTCGGGGATATACCGGCAGGGTCGTGGGTTCAGTCTCCGATACCGGCATCTCTTCGCGGTTTCTTTGGGTACCTCATTGTAGGGTAGGCATGTCCCAAGACATTTTTTTGCGAGAATCTCAGTAGTGTCCATCGCTCTGAATCACTGGTTTGGCTTTGCTTTTTAGAGGGTTGACCCGGGACAGATCCTTAGGCCCGATACAGAGGTCAACCGACGAGAAGATGGATCAGAACGATATTTATAGCAGAAAAGTACTTTGTCATTTTTGTTTATTTGCAAACGTTTCATAGTTACAACAGGTCAGAATTATAGTTAGAATTATACAGGGTGTTTCAAAAATACGGGGCATAATTTCAGGTATGTATTTCCCACATGTAGACAATCAAAATAGTTCATTACAACATGTGTCCGGAAATGCTTTATTTCCGAGTTATGGCCTTCACAACATTGAAATTCACCGGAACCATACCTCATGTTTTAGAAGACACTCCACTGATCAATCGTCAACACATTCACTTCTTGCATGATGGCGCTCCTGCACACTTCAGTCGTACGGCTCGCCGGTACTTGGATCGAAGGTTTCCTGATCCATGGACAGGTAGAGGTGGCCCAATTGCTTGGCCTCCACGCTCACCTGATCTGAACCCTCTCGAGTTCTACTTGTGGGGCCATTTAAAATCATTGGTTTATTCGTCTCCGGTGCCTGATTTGGAATCCCTTCGGAATCGAATTGTGGCATGTTCTGAGGACATACGCAATACTCCTGGAGTTTGGGATCGTGTTCGCAGGTCAATGAGACATCGATGTGAGATCTTTATTCAAGCAGGAGGTGGGCATTTTGAACATCTTCTGTAATGACAACGACCTGCGGAAAGAAAAACGTTCCGGTGAATTTCAATGTTGTGAAGACCATAACTCGGAAATGAAGCATTTCCGGGCACATGTTGTAATGAACTATTTTGATTGTCTACATGTGGGAAATACATACCTGAAATTATGCCCCGTATTTTTTAAACACCCTGTAGAATTGCTTACAATCATAATAGTATTAGCATAATAATAATAATAATAATAATAATAATAATAATAATAATATATCCCCAATACATTTTAAACGAGCAAATGCTTAAAACGTCCTCTTCTTGCCCGTTATAAATAAGAGGTCCCATCGCCTGATAAGCCCCAACGGCCGTAGGTCATGAATATTTGATCGTAAACGTTAAGAAAATATCCCGAGAGAAACAGTCTGCAACGTCTACTTTGGCCACCACAAATTCCATTACAAAGTAGCCGGAGATCGAATCCGGGCCGTCTGGATGGAAGACCAGCCCGCAGGAGCTACAGACGCGGCGGGAATTAGTGGTGCAGCTGGCAGCTACAAAACCCGGTGGATGTTCCTGGAAAGGGAATTATTTATTTTCTTTTTAATAAATACGATATACAAAGATTAAGTTTTCCCCTTTAAACGCCACGAAGACGCGTCGGGAAGAAATCTAACCAGCGATGTCTCTGCTCTCTGCTAGATCTGGGATCTCATATTGTAGCCTAGTACTGTATGCCCATTTGGATTGCTTCAATCTCGAAGCATGTTCTCATCTCCACGTCAGTTGTACACAGACTGATACGTCCTTCAAACCCACCCGCATTCTTAATGCTCTATTCTTGATGCCATCATTCAGTGATTGTGTATAGTGTATAGGCCAGCGGTGACCAAATCTCGAGCTGCAGCGATTACATGCGACAGACAGCCTATGAAGTAAGGAGACGGAGGAAAGGTACTTGGTATGAAAACTACAACCAGTGGTGGTTCCTGTACTAACATCTTGATCAATTCCGCGGATAATTTTTAGTAGGTTATTTTACGACGCTTTATCAACAGCTTAGGTTATTTAGCGTCTGAATGAGATGAAGGTGGTAATACCGGTGAAATGAATCCGGGGTCCAACACCGAAAGTTACCCAGCATTTGCTCATATTGGGTTGAGGGAAAACCCCGGAAAAAACCTCAACCAGATAACTTGTCCCAATCGGGAATCGAACCCGGGCCACCTGGTTTCGCGGCTAGACTCGCTAACCGTTACTCCACAGATGTGGATTCCGTGGATAAAAATCTCAAGCTTTGCTGTAACATTAATGTCACTGCTGTCATCAAGAGCCAATGAGTAATATACGATTTTTCTTGCTTCGTTTTTTAATATTCTTCTTGAATATAATCAGAAATTTTGTAAATTCTTCTCTCGATACTTGGTCGAGAAATTCGTAGTTTTTCAAAATTAAAAACTTTTTGTGGACAAGTTATTTAAGCTATTTTAATCATTACTCTTTTGAGAAATTCTGTTCCATTAAAAGGCTTTAGAGCATGAGATATTTCAAACCCCATTAGGTAGCTGACTTCCTTACATTATGTACGTTATTTTTCTCATCCTGGCTATGATTTAAGACATGTCAATTCCTGGCGTTTAACAGTTCGTTGGCACATAATATCGAATCAGTTTTTCTACAATATTATTATTAAATGAATAACTAATAAATAGTTACCCTCATCTGAAGATTAAAACTGAGATAAAACCTAATAATTTTATCCTTCTAGGAAGAAGATCTAAAAATATCAATATTCATGCACGTACGGGAGAATTATAGAACACATATTTAGTAGTCAGTAATAGTAATAATAATAATAATAATAATAATAATAATAATAATAATAATAATAATAATGGATTATTCAGAGTGGCAATTGTTTCTATATACTCCTAATTGAACCATTGAGCAAAGTAAACATAGTACATTTTGTCCGACAGAACAACGAAGTTCTCCTCATTCTTTACGCAACCACCTCTTACTGCTTATAGAGACAGAGTTTGTAGAGAGACATGATACCGCCACTGCTTGCCTTCAGTACGTGAATGAAAAACACAGCAATGTACAGGAAACGCCTCGTACCTGTTTGAATGTCTGTGATTGCACGATGTAATCACGACACCCGCTTTGGTCACCGCTGGTGTAGGCCTATACGTATATTTCCCGCTTTATTCTTTCTTTAGCAGATTTGAAATTTATATAGTAAAATATATTATTTTGATTTACGTCAGTGACAATGTTTGACACCCGTAGGACAGTAGAAAGTGGGAAGAAGAAATATCCTAAGACTTTAGCTTTTATTTTAAGACCCTTGACAGTTTCTTAACTGTGTTATCCATTAGGTCATAGTGACTAGGAGAAAGAATGAAGGTTAGGTTGATCTAGGAAACAATGGATGGAAGAATTAACATAAGAATCATAACGGATCAAAAAATTGTGATGCTTGGAGAAGGAAGACCAAGCAGGAAAAGGTCCAAACCATGGACGTAGCTCAGAGGTAATCAGCTGAATCCCTGTTTCAATGTTATGCTCGAGCTTGGGTTAAAATTCCTCTTATATCAATTAAGTGGCTGGATTTTTACGCAATGCTTAACTGCAAAGCGAATATCAAGTCATCTCTTTCCAATCTTCGGTCTAAAAAGAACTATCTCGTTATTAGCAATGCTACCGACGCTAGATAACCTCGCAGTTGATACAGCATCGGTAAATCGATAAAAATCATAGTGATCCAACGAAACTTTCAACTGAACAGTAAATTCAGTAGGATGGTACAGCTTAACAGAAAAAAATGATGAGCGGTAGAGTTAATTCTGACATGAGCAGAAAACGTCCGGTAAATTGTTTCAGATTTTTGTTTCTCATTCAGAAACAAGATTCTTTTGCATGGGACTCCTCTACTTTAATTCACTTCCGAGTGAAATTTTCTTAAGGATTTCCATCAGTTTAAAATCGATCATTTTCGGCTGAACTTTGAATTTGGGTTGTGAATTGTCTTGATCATATCATGCTGATCACATGACCTATGAATGTTCCAGCTACTTATATGTGGATAGTCCTCACAAGGCATAAATGAATGAAATCAAAGAGCTCCATCATTTGCAAATAATGCAATGATGAGGCGATATAATTTCGCAATCGAAAGAATACAATTTTCAGGTTGCGGTAAACGCAATGGTTAAGTGCGCGACTTTATGTGACATCGTGTGAGCCATCGGCATTGCTGGAGTAGTAGTGTATTTGTTTACGATCTGAGTGTGGGTTCTAACCTTTCTTGGGCTGATTAACTGGTTGGGTTCTCGGCGAGGAACTATGTCTTTGTATTCGGCACGGTAGGACATCAACAACTCCGTAACGTGTCCAAAAAAGTATTACTTTAGAATCGCGTTCATAAGTCCTTTTCGTACACCGCGGCAGGACTGGTATAACGATTTTTCCAATATAAATTAGTGAAATGATATATCCTTGAAATCATTGCAAATCGTCATTTTTAAACTTATGTACATTTTCTTTAATCATTCGATTTCAAATTGACTGATATGTAGCTGTCTTACAGACAGCAATTTTAAAGATAATTTAATTTTGTAATTAATGCAAAAGAAAGTAGGGATAGCTTTTGAGAAGATTTTTGTCTGAAAGCTACTTTTTTTTTTAATTTATATATAGGTTCCATTACGTTCCTTAGAAAGTATTAAGATATTGTTAAATGTTCGACGTTGATAAATCTTACCATTAGAAATACATATACATTGTAGTGGCTGTAACACAGTAAACTAATTAAAGTTTCAGATATGAAAAATATAAATAATGCTATTTTAATAGTTAAAGAATAATATACACTTAAATTATACAGAGACATCATTTTATTTTTACTAACATTTTTAATATTAACCTGGCTATACCTTCGGATTAAAAGTTGAGAACCGGAAACACCGTTTGCTACCCCCTTCCACGACTGGAGTTCGATGATACTGGCGTAAAATACAAACAAATCACTTTAGTAGGTATAGGAGCGAAGAAAAGTAGTTCATCCATTTACGTAAACTAGGAAATATCGCAATTTTGAGTTTGATCATTTTCATTAGTTTTTTGTTTAATCACAATACAGTACAGTATTAAAAATAAGTGTTTTTACTCACGAACTGAGTTATCCAAGCAAATGTATTCACTATGCAGTGTATATTATACTGACTACAGCACATTAGCGTACAATATAGAGAATAAAGTTAAATTGAAAAATAATCATAATATGGATATTTAAACATATTTTTGAAAATGATGGCCGTTCATTTCGATACAGGCTTCAGTTCTTTTGTGCATATTATCGCACTATAGACTATTGCATCTAATTCCAATTACCAATTTCGTCCTTCGTATTAGTACCTCATGTTGAAATAATTCTGTACCTAATCTATAAAAGAGTACTTTACGCACTGTAAATTCAATCTTCACTTCTGCCCGACTCGCACAAATAAAATTACTCAGACATTCCATCTACTGTCCAAGTGGTTATGTCGCAGGATTGTAGAAAGGGGGGAAATCACGTGACAGTTAATTACTTAACGAGGCTCTTTATTTATGTTATTTTAAACAGTTGTATAATATTACGTAGACGTCCAATTCCCAACAGAAATTAATGTTTTCAGAAAGAAGCTAAGACAGCCCAGCCACTAGCCTTTACAGAGGGGCGAGCAGAAGCAGGTGAGGGAAATCGGGATGCGATATAGGCAAACAGACGACAGTACTTGTACGAAAATATGATTCAATATTGAAAGCTCTTTCATCACTGGAAAACGCGAACATATTTCTGGAACGTACTATACTCACTCAGTACTGTTTACTATATGCGGACTTGGTTTTGTGTGGAGGAGAGTTGGAACTTCGTTAGTAGAAGGGATGGGAGTGAAGTACATTCAAAAACTCTGGTACAATAAACATTTAAGTAAAAATAAAATGATGTCTCTGTATAACGCTGAATACATCTGAACAATTTGGTGAAATAAGGGTACGTAAAGGGCCGTGCTCTCTTAACTAAACTTTAGTTTGTGAAGAACATTTTTCTGAAATATGTGAACAGCAGTGTTTTCTTAACTAAACTTGGAGTTCGTTGGTAAAATCTTGTGAAATGTAATAAGTATGATAAATATCCATCCATTGGAAGCAGCACTATTTCAGAGGAACAGGCGGAAGGCTATAAAATGCTGTATTTACGTGTGCTATAAACATGAATGAACGCATTTAAAAATGACGTTTTTACTCTTATAACATCGCGACTTGCAGTAGGAGCACATGTTGCATCTACTGTATGTGCGAGTGGAGTAGATCGGCTATCCCCGACCTTCACGTCGATCCCTGACCTGCAGGCACGACCGCATAACTATTCACGCATCGCACCGTCTCTACGTCATGTCACGTAGCCATTGCTCTTTTGTTAAGCTGGACAATACAAATCGAACGTTCGCTTTCCTTTCTATCTTGCGGAGCTTGTACCCTAGATCGTATTCTATGATCTAGGCTTTTACTTGCAGAGACTTCGAGACTATGCCGAACTCTGCAGTAACAACAGAATAAATGATGTGGCATACTGAAACACCTTTCTTTATTTCGAATGCATATAGGCTATTATACTTGAGGTCACAGACGAACATTACACATTCCAAGCAACAAGGAAAACGAAGTGATTTATTTGTCTTACCCCGTCGTCCTCAGCTGCAGTGTGGTTAGGCCACTGTGCTTCTCGTTAGAGGTTCACGGGTTCAAACCCTATAAATTGCTAAGACTATGAATTTCTCAGCATGGCTTCCTTCAGAAGAGAAGTAGAGCTGAAACATCTGTATCGTGTATATGGCAGCACATAGACAGACCTCTGCTCCTGAATCAGAGAACTCCAAGCAAAATATACAGGAACATCATTTTATTTTTACTTCAATTTTTATTGTGCCTGAGTTTTTTAATGTACTTCACTCCCACCCCTTCTACTAGTAAACTTCCAACCGTTCTCCACACAGAACCAAGCTTATACAGTCAAAGTCGCCTTACGGTCATAGTAAACACAAACAGTACTGAAATAGTGATTATAGTAAATTCCAGAAATATGTTCGCGTTTTCCAGTGACGAAAGTGCTTTCAATATTGAATCATATTCTCGCACAGGTACTGTCGTCCGTTTGCCTACGTCGCATCCCGGTTTCCCCCACCCGCTTCTGCTCGCCCCTCTGTAAGGATAGTGGCTCGGCTGTCTTAGCTCTTTTCTGAAAACATTAATTTCTGTTAGGAATTGGACGTCTACGTAACATTATACAACTGTTTAAAATAACTTAAATAAAAGGGCCTCGTTAATTAATTAACTGTCATGTGATTTCCCTCCTTTCTACGAGCCTCCGACAAAACCACTTGGACGAACAGTAGATAGCATGTCTGAGTAATTTTATCTTTTCGGATCGGGCAGAAGTGAAGATTGAATTTACAGTACGTAAGGTAATCTTTTATAGAGCAGGTATAGAATTATTTCAACATGAGTTACTAGTACGAAGGACGAAACTGGTAATTGGAATTAGGTACAATAGTCTATAGTGCGATAATATGCAAAAAAGAACTGAAGCCTGTATCGAAATGAACGGCCACCATTTTCAAAATTGTGTTTAAATATCCATATTATGATTATTTTTCAATTTAACTTCATTCTTTATATTGCATACTAATGTGCTATAGACAGTATAATGTACACTGCATAATGAATACTCCCGAATGGATAGCTCAGTTCGTAAGCAAAAACACTTATTGTTAATACAGGACAGTTCTGTATTTTGATTAAAGAAAAATCTAATGAAAATTATCAAACTCAAAATCGCGATATTTCCTATTTTACGCAAATAGATGAACTATTTTTCTTCCCTCCTATACTTAGTAAAGTGATTTGTTTGTATTTTACGCCAGTATCATCGAACTCCAGTCGTGGAAAGGGTTAGCAAACGGTGTTTCCGGTTGTCAACCGTTAATCCAAAGATATAGCCAGGTTAATATTAAAAATGTTAGTAAAAATAAAATGATGTCCCTGTAGGTTCTATCATGTATAACGTGGCCCACCGAAGTGGTGGGCAACTTGAAAAATGGGTCGTAGTCCTACCATCTGTCCGCAATATGCGGAACCCGAATCACGCAAGTGAAGTGTGTAGGCATAGACACATATTTTTATAACTAATAGAGAGTACTTGTGTCATTCACTCATATGAAGCCAGTTATGTAGACCAATTTACCGACGTAGTCGTTGTCTAGTGTGCGCTACACCCACGATGAGATGAGATGATGATTTGTTGGGATGTCACTGGACAACCGGAGCTCCCGGAGGAAATCCCTGTGTTGCCTGGACAATGGGCTTGCCCAACACATGCTATAAACCGGGGGTACGCCGGGGATCGAATCAGGATCCACAAGATTATGAGTTCAGCACTGTAGCCACTGGAATGCCGCCGTGGTGGCCCCAGACAAATTACACCAACCATTTTTTTTATATGTCAAAATTCAACTCCATTGGACGCCATTTTTGCTTATAGTCCCGTCACCGTGAATAATGTATTCCAGGTTCCTCGAGTTCAGAAATGAAATTCTCCACATTGCGACACACAGAATTCAGTAAGGTCTTAATCGAAAATATTTTGAAGTATTAAAAATAAAAACACTTCTATTTTCTTATTAGACAAAGTAAAAATTAAGTACCAATACCAGACCCATATTTACTAATGGACAGACCAGGGCAGTTGCCCCAGGGTGGAATTTTTTGCTCGAAGGGCCTGCGAAACATTAGCAAATTTAGTTATGAGTGAGGAAAAAAAACTCTTTAAAATCGGTACTGAAATTTTTTATTCTGTAATTATTTCCGGAAAAATATCATGATACCTTCATTCGAACAAGTCCAAAACGAATAAAAGAATACTTTTGCTACAATAAAGGGATTGACAGTCTAACAGTTACTGGCCGTGTATTTAGAGTTTAACCCTGCATTACTCAGGTGGGGTGTGGTAAACCCCGGTGCGTATATTTCAACGAAAATCTAAGAGATGGAGCTAGTGTGTACTCTGTGCATCTGTATACCTTTCAATCACATCCAGAAGAGTTCACTTAAGAAATTGTTTAAGTGAACTAAGAATGGTATATTTAATTGCGTTTACCTGATTTCTGAAACTTGCGGAAAAATATATTAGTTATTTCAAATGGGGTTTGTGGAACCCCACCTGGGCAATGGTGAGAATATTTATAACATGAGTAACGCAGGGTTAATCGAGTCATTGCAAAGCAAACAGTCAACAGGGTCATTACTTCTAAAATTTTAACAGTCATAAATCATGTGTAGCCTACTCAGTTTCAAACAGAGGTATTCCGCTCTTGGAAAGATTTATGAAAAACTGTCATAAAAACGCTTTGGTTCACAATTTTTTTTAATCTGGTATGCTACATTAACCCTGCGTTACTCATGTTATAAATATTCTCACCATTGCTCAGGTGGGGTTTCACAAACCCCATTTTAAATAACTAATATATTTTTCCGCAAGTTTCAGAAATCAGATAAACGCAATTAAATATACTATTCTTAGTTCACTTAAACAATTTCTTAAGTGAACTCTTCTGGATGTGATTGAAAGGTATACAGATGCACAGTACACACTAGCTCCATCTCTTAGATTTTCGTTGAAATATACGCACCGGGGTTTACCACACCCCACCTGAGTAATGCAGGGTTAAAGAACGGGGTGGCAAAATATAAACTGCCCAGGGCAGCAGAATGTCTAAATACGGCTAAATACGACTTCGAAATTTTCGCGGAAATACTCTACTCGTTTTCGGCGTCACTGATAGCGGAAAAGTAGTTTTGGTCATACAGTCTGTCTGACCGTCCGTCTGTGCAGTCTACATACACTCAAGCTTTGGTCTTTCTGAATCGACGCACGCGATGTGCATGCCCGCCTCGCACAAATCCGGACTACACGAGAGATAGTGAGCGGTTTCTATAGTTGCGAGGTCCGCAGACTTCGCATCTCGCAGTTATAGAAACCACTCACTATCTCTCGTGTAGTCCGGATTTGTGCGAGGCGGGCATCGCACCTCGCACGTCGCATGCGTCGGTTCAGAAAAACCAAGGTTTTAGTCCCTATACAATAGAGATAAACTGCGACTTTCCTATCGAGAATCGAACCGCAGTGCACTGAATTATAATCTTCATCATTATCATCAAAGTTATTCTCTTCGATTTTCAATCTTAGAGCTTTTTGGCGACCTTTTTTGTACGGATAATGGACCCAAAGGCTAGCACAGCAGCCTCTAATAGGCTTATTGTGCCTTGTCACTCCTACATTTAGGAACGAGGCCACAGATTTTCGCATTAACGCTTAATTTAATATCGTGGATTAAAGGGGAAAGTGGTTTTCTTTCTGAAGGAGTAGATGTATGTGATAATAACGAGTAAATCGACATTTTTGCCGTGAATTTTCACGAAAAAGATGTTTTACAGCGAAGTAATTCATTTTTTTTTTCGAAAAAAAATCGAAAAATATCCTGATACTCATGTAGGCTACAGATCAATCTTCTTAATGTACCCAGCTGTTTGCTGACAACATAAAGTCCACTATAGTCCACTGTAGTCTATTCAGTTGTTGTTTTTCACGAGAAATGAGGGGTATTTTGATCGGTGGTCATTAGAGATGCCTGTTGCTAGTAGGTTACAGATACGGAAATAAAATTTGGAGCTCCCTTACTGTATAAGTGCTTACAACACACTGCGCATGTGCAGTAAACAAGAGCCCCTGTATATATGCCACTTGTGGACAGTTGTGCGAAATTTTCGCCTACAAACAGCTGGACTCCCATCAAGACTCGCTCCAAATTTCAATTCCGTATCTGTACAGTAGTGTACTTCTAACAGAAAAGTACTCTGGCTCTGGAATTTTGGCAGTACCGGCAGTAGTTTTCGTCGTCGCCGTCATCGTGATCATCATCATGTTTTCCGCAAGTACTTTTGGAATGTCAGACGAAAATACGAGGGTTCAATTCTAGATAAAGAGGTTATTAGTTAAGTTTGCAGAGCAGACCTCACTTTGCAATTGTTTAAACAAGAATAAAATATGACTTCTTATAAATGAAAAATTTGACGACAATTAGAAAATAAAAGTGTCCTGGCGCCGCCCGAGCTCGAAAAATAGGCCAAGTGCCTTGGCGCCGACGGGCCTGCCAGGCTAGAAATACACCCTGCTCGTGGATCATTCTTTTCCTGGCATTTAAAAATGCGTCCATTCTTTCTTAGCAGATAGAAACTGGAATTAAAACCATGTATTGTATTGTCTATCCCATGCACACCCATGCACCAATTATGCAGAGAATGTGTTATCGGTGACTTGATAATTCTTTAATTATTAACGTAGTCTAACACTTTATTAATTACATTATTCCAACAAGATGGGGCAAGACCACAAACTGCGAATGTTGTCCTGGAATATCTGAATGAATATTTGCACAACACTCTTCAGTCATCCTACACGATTTGATGGAGCACTAGTCGCCATAGTCGTCGGATTTGAATTCCTGTGATTATTACGTCTAGATTACCAAAGTGAAAAACGCTATTATCGATAACTCTAGCTCGAATAATAAACAACTTTGGTAGACATTTGCGAAGAGTGTTGGATGCAGAAGAATACGTTAAAAATGTTGCAATCCGAATAAAAACTTCCAAGTTTATGACGTTGCATGACACAAAGTCATTCATATTGGTGTGGTGTATAAAAATAGAAATGTACTCCCTCTGGTATAAAAAGATGTCATTCATTCTGGTCCAAAATATGGTATAGATTTGTTAAAGTTCTCAGTAATATAATGTAACTTTAATATAGCTTCTAGATACTCATTTGTTTGATAAATTAACATAAGAAAAACATAAAAATTAGGTACATTTCATTCAGTGTGATGTCAAATTAATAAAAGAAAAAACAAACAAACACTGTTTTGAGAGAACAAATTAACATAAAAACTGCAATAAATTACAACCCGTTTTTATACGACTGTTGTGCCTTAGATATTCTATTCAACATTGACTGAGTTGTTGTTACATTTTCTGCAACAGGAATACCACAGCAGGTGCCTATTTGATTTCTATTCATAATGAACTATTTAAATATTATAGTTTGATGCACTATAGAAGATTAGAAACATTCACAACTGCATTGTCTGATAGTCCTTTCACTACTGAACAGAATATCACATCGTGAAACATTTCGTGCACGCATGCGCAATAATCAAACTTGTTTTGTTTGTTACTATACCATATTTTGAAACGGAGGGAGTATTTATTTGCGTCTTTTTTGCAATGTCCCTGTGTTTCTGAACACAAAGATGAAGTTATGGTTTTGTTACTATACCATATTTTGGAACGGAGGGAGTATTTATTTGCGTCTTTTTTGTAATGTTCCTGTGTTTCTGAACACAAAGATGAAGTTATGGTTTTGTTTGTTACTATACCTTATTTTGGAAAGGAGGGAGTACTTATTTGCGTCTTTTTTTGTAATGTCCCTGTGTTTCTGAACACAAAGATGAAGTTATGGTTTTGTTTGTTACTATACCATATTTTGGAAAGGAGGGAGTACTTATTTGCGTCTTTTTTGTAATGTCCCTGTGTTTCTGAACACGAAGATGAAGTTATGGTTTTGTTTGTTACTATACCTTATTTTGGAAAGGAGGGAGTACTTATTTGCGTCTTTTTTGTAATATCCCTGTGTTTCTGAACACGAAGATGACGTTATGGTTTTGTTTGTTACTATACCTTATTTTGGAAAGGAGGGAGTACTTATTTGCGTGTTTTTTGTAATGTCCCTGTGTTTCTGAACACAAAGATGAAGTTATGGTTTTGTTACTATACCATATTTTGGAACGGAGGGAGTATTTATTTGCGTCTTTTTTGTAATGTCCCTGTGTTTCTGAACACAAAGATGAAGTTATGAACAATTAATCGACATAAATAATAGAACTGAAATGTAAAAACACTATTAGTACGAACACATTGCACGTCTGGATAAAAAAAATTGAATGGAATAATGCATTTAAAATCAACAAGATACCGAGACGTTGGATGGCCATGCAAAGATACGGACTCTTGTAATCTGCGGAACAAGTCAATTGGCCTACCACGATATTATTATTATTATTATTATTATTATTATTATTATTATTATTATTATTATTATTAACTCATGACAAGCACGGTTCAGATCTAGACCACTATCATGATTTTATTCATTAGCATAGATAATAGTAGCAATGATTATTGCTGTTTAATTCCTTTAAAACTATGTGCATGGTGTACCAAAAATAGGTACAGTATACGTATAAATAGATATATAAAATTTTCTTTTTCTCTACATAACGTACTGCGGAACCTTTGCGATCGGGAAAACGATACGAGCCCACGAACATTCCAGCAACCGACGCGACGCAAAGTAGCGCAGCGCACGGACCTCGATGAGTCGTACACTACCAGTACGGCAATGGTATTCGCACCGCTCACGTCATCGTCAGGGATCCTCATTTGATTGATTCGTTAGTGGGTCAACTCAGCATTTTGACCCTTAAAACAAAGGCAACCATTTTAGCATTAGGATACACTAAAGAGAGATCGGTAGACTCACAGTTCTCAGTGTTGTAACTCACGAATTGGTTGGCTTAGATTTGAGCCAGAATTAGAGGTCTGTACGGGCCGAGATTCTTGGACTCGGCCTCGCCCGATCTGAACCCGACCCGAAATAGCTTATAATTATCATCCGAACCCGATCCGAAACCCGAAGACTAGCAGATAAAGCAGAGGACAGAGGTCACAGAGGTCAGGAACTGCTGCGTGAGATATCACGCCAGTTGGAGCATGGAAAAAATGTGGATTATAAATATTATGTACTAGTTGCTTAATAATTTTATTGAAAAAGTCTCCTTCGTGTAAACTGATTTATTTCATTATAACTTAATGTACATAACACTCTAATAACAGTGCAGTCATTTTAAAATTATTATTCTTACAAAATTCAACATTTTATATATAAAATAAAGTTAACTGCAGGACCACAAACTACTTTGCAAGGATAATTTAGAAGTGTAACAAGTGCTTGAAATTCACATAAGAAATAGAATATACAAATTCAAATATATCAGCATTTTCCAAACTGTACTCTCGAATGCAACCATGAATATTAAATGTGCCTGAATTCGTCTGAAGCAATGAATAACAAATATCTCAGTCCAAAATGCAAAATATCTGCAACACTAGACACAACTGAAAGGTAGTTACTTGAGGAAAAATTCTTTATGTAATGAAACACTTTCAAATATTATTCCCTCTATATTTCAATACAGACTGAGAGGAACTCGTGCAGATTCACTCTCAGCCTGCAACAATGTATTGTCTCCACACTCTACGTCTACAGTATTTTATAATATAATTATAATTGAAATCAATTTCATAAGATAAAAATACTATTAATTTTTTCGGAATATGTATTATATATCTTTATCGTGTTAAATTTTACCGTACCTGGTTAACATGTTTCGGCCTGCTATTGGCCTTCTTCAGAACTGGTTTTTGCTGGTCTTGGCGCCTTTTGTTTTATTTCCTGTGGGGGTGTGTTTGTGTAGTGTAATGTGGAGTCAACCAGGTACAGTAAAATTTAACACGAGAAAGACATATAATACATAGTCCGAAGTGATATAGTGTTAAAAGTTGTATAATCAAGATGTATATTAATTTTTTGATCACATCGAATTGCTGTTACAAAGTTAGAGAGACATGTTAACAAATACTAAGAAAATGGTACTAATCTTTGTGAAAGCTAAGCTATTTATTATTATTATTATTATTATTATTATTATTATTATTATTATTATTATTATTATTATCATTATTATTATTATTATTATTGTTATTATTATTATTATTATTATTATTATTATTATTATTATTATTAAATTAAATAGTACCATTTTTTTAATGTTTGTAATCCTGGAGATTAACTCCTGTTAACAGGTCCAACAGATAAGGTCTCTTTTCCTTGTTTTTCCTGATGATAGTGACTGTACATAGCTGCGAAACATATAACAAGAAATTTTCTCAAAATGTATGAATTAATTACATTAAATAAATACAAAACAGTAAATATAAATGACCGAAATATTGTAAGAAAAATTGGCAACTAAATAGCAAAGAAGACGTGTTATTAGTAGAGATAAGAAGTTTATGCGAAAAAAATCCTGAAAATATGCAATAAAACCACTACTAGTATATTGTTGTTTAATAAACTGTTCGAAAATTGGTCTGAACCTCATAAGTGACACCAATAAGGCATCACTCATGAGTCAACTAAGCCAGGAGATAATGAGTAGGATGGCCAGTCCCTTTCTCCCTCCATTGCATACATCGCTGACTAGTTACACGTTACACTAATCAGACTTCAGATGTATGCAAACAATTGTTCTTCCTGTGACACATATCGTTAAGTGAGACATAATGCCTGATAATTTTAACTGATGCAATATCAGCCAGAACCTCAATCAGAGGTAAACTACTGGTATATGCCATGAAATTGCTGGAATATGCTATGTTTATGCAGAATTGTAAAGCAAATAACACTCATAATTTATGACAGCCAGTAATTATAAATTATAATTTATTATGTATAAATAGCACATTAAAATTCTATAATCCTACGGACTCAGGTTCGATCCCTGGCATACTCCCGATCTATTACTTACTTACTGGCTTTTAAGGAACCCGTAGGTTCATTGCCGCCCTCACATAAGCCCGCCAATGGTCCCTATCCTGAGCAAGATTAATCCAGTCTCTACCATCATATCCCACCTCCCTCAAATTCAGTTTAATATTATCTTCCCATCTACGTCTTGGCCTCCCCAAAGGTCTTTTTCCCTCCGGCCTCCCAACTAACACTCTATGTGCATTTCTGGATTCGCCCATATGTGCTACATGTCCTACCCATCTCAAACGTCTGGATTTTATGTTCCTAATTATATCAGGTGAAGTATACAATGCGTGCAGTTCTGCATTGTGTAACTTTCTCCATTCTCCTGTAACTTCATCCCTCTTAGCCCAAAATATTTTCCTAAGAACCTTATTCTCAAATACCCTTAATCTCTGTTCCTCTCTCAAAGTGAGGGTCCAAGTTTCACAACCATACAGAACAACTGGTAATATAACTGTTTTATAAATTCTAACTTTCAGATTTTTTGACAGAAGACTAGATGACAAAAGCTTCTCAACCAAATAATAACAGGCATTTCCCATATTTATTCTGCGTTTAATTTCCTCCCTAGTGTCATTTATATTTGTTACTGTTGCTCCAAAATATTTGAATTTTTCCACCTCTTCGAAGGATAAATCTCCAATTTTTATAGTTCCATTTCGTACAATATTCTGGTCACGAGGATCTATTACTTTAATTAATTAATGGAGATTTGATGTGCTATTTATACATCATAAATTATAATTTATAATTATTGGCTAACATAAATTATTAGTAATTATTTTTTTTATAATTCTGAATCTAGCGCTTTAGCCACTGGACCACCGTGGCTATTGAAAATATTTCACTAATAAAGTAACTAAGCTTTGCATAGTATTAATTCGCCACATTATTAACAGTTTATTACATTGATGGGTATATTCCATTATTCACAACGAGTGGATTAAATGACAGTGACTCATATCACGTAGGAAATATTAGGGTGGGAATTAAGATTTCTGATGAGGGGGGGATAGAATCATAGATAGAGAATACCATATATAAAATTATTATTATCCTCATTCGATACGGCTCAACGTTTGGTCGCACTGAGTTGCTTGTCTTGCATCTTGATTATAATAATAATTATATCCATGAGCAGGCTTAAGATAAGATGTGTAATTCCTAAGTTATTGATCTAATGTTTTAAACTTCAACTGAAGAAATATAAACACTTGGTTGTTGAGTAGGAGAATAAATAAATGTAATAAATGTTCAAATATATCAATATGCTGAAATAAAACTATCTCATCTAAAACAAAATTCCAGAAATGTCCACTCAATGAATTTCGCTTATACATATATTATGACATTTATATACAGATATGTAATTGTACAAACTTCCTACCTCTGGTTATTATAAATCAAGTGAAAACATTCAAGATAGGATGGAAGGATCGATTACAACATTCAGACGTAATCCAAGCGAAGCAAAACGAGGCAACAGACCCATCCCGTGAAGTTTATAATGTGCTTCCTTCCCATTATAACTCTACTGGCTAGTTAATTTTGTTTTACTGGCTCAAATTTTCAAAATTAAAGGAGCTGATCTCTACAACTTGACACATCTCCTTAGCCACTATTTGGCTTGTTTTGTCCATTTATTCAAAAATGTATAATATTTTACTATTCCCATTTTATTGAAGGTTTGTTTAGACATTCGTTGCCAGTAATAGGTTTGAAGAGCGTTGTACTTCGTTTCCTTGGGCCTTGGTAGATGTTCAGCAATTTTTGCGATTTCTCAATATAGGACATTTAGAAGTCTGATTAACAAACATGTCCTCTACTAGGGCTATGTTACTGGTGGAACTGAAAAAAAAATACTGTTAACCATTTTACATTAAATTAATTAGATGTTAAACAAAGTTCCAGTTTATATTACTTACTTACAAACAGCTTTTAAGGGATCCGAAGTTTCATTGCCGCCCTCACATAAGCCCGCCATTGGTTCCTATCTTGTGCAAGATTAATTTATTTTATTGGGTTATTTTACGATGCTGTATCAACATCTGGCGCATCATCAGGTTGTGGATCGAGGAGACGGCCTCCAGATATGGAGGGTAGCTGTGAATATATTGAATAAGCAGTCGCGGACAGCCAATGAGGGGTAGTCCTCCAGCTTGGGGGTTGGGCGAAGGGCTAACAACCCATCACCGTAAAAAACAGCTTGTTACGAATCCTTCAAATAAACCTCGGAATGGGACTGATTCTCTGGCACGACCAATGGTGGGCTTATGTGAGGGCGGCAATGAACCTCCGGGTTTCTTAAAAGCCAGTAAGTAAGTATCAACATCTAGGTTATTTAGCGTCTGAATGAAATGAAGGTGATAATGCCAATGAAATGAGTCCGGGGTCCAGCACCGAAAGTTACCCAGCTTTTGCTCGTATTGGGTTGAGGGAAAACCCTGGTAAAAACCTCAACCATGTAACTTGCCCCGACTGGGATTCGAACCCGGGCCACCTGGTTTCGCGGCCAGATGCGCTAACCGTTACTCCACAAGTGTGGACTGCAAGATTAATCCAATCTCTATCACCATATCCCACCTCCCACAAATCCATTTTAATATTATCCTCCCATCTACGTCTCGGCCTCCCAAAAGGTCTTTTTCCCTCCCAATTAACACTAAGGCTGCAGTGCTTGCCTACGGGCCCTCCTCCGAAAAAAAAAATCAATAAAAAATGTATCCATTATGTTCTCTTTCACCTTCATCTATGAATCTAAAAAACAGCTAAGTAATGGCGAATGTCCTCATGATATCCGACCACTACTCAACCTCCCCCCCACCTCAGTATTATAATACTCATCCCACATTCTAATAGCATTTGACGTTCAGTCCTGGACAATAGCTATTGGTGAAGGAACTAACGCTTATGATGATACCGATATGCTGCTCCAAAACTTTGGATGTTCTTACATCTATTATAGAGTTCAAAAACACAAAAATACCGCACTAGCTGAATACGGTATCATACTACAGAAAATCTAAAATCATGGTTAATGGAATACAACAATTTTCTATCTCGTTCATTCTGAATAAAATAGGATTAAAGTGCAATGATAAGTCAAACCAATAAACATAGCACTGTAGTTATTGGTACATGTATTAACATTATAAACTAAGAGATTAAGACACTAAAACAATACAGCCATAGCCTACACGTGTAACATCAAGAAGACGTATGTTGTATAAAGAGTAGGCCTAAGCTAGAATAGAACTTACATATTCATGGATGAATTCCAAATGTTTCCATCTCAAGTACAGGTGCACTGGGTGCTGCCGTCACAAGCAATGGCATAGGAAATGATTCAGACTCTTTGTTTGAGTACCTTAGTGGAACTGTTCCTATTGTAATAGGTAATTCTGTTTTTAAATTCAGATGAGTCTTTTGTTCTGGCTTTGCTCGTATCTGAAAAAAAGAATATATTTCAATATAATCATGATTAGGTATAGAATTCTTCACAAGAGGAAAAATTAATATATGAAGTCAGTTTACTTCAATAAAAATAATAACTTCTACAATGTAGGTAACATCTAAGCAATGGCAATATTTTATAAGAATACTGTTTCGGAATATGTATGGTAAGACCTTCCTGTGTTAAATTTCAACGTACCTCGTTTACATGTTTCGACCTATTTATGGGTCATCTTCAGAACTCTGAAATTTAACACAGGAAAGTCTTACCATACATATTCCGAAGTGATACAGTGTTGAAAGTTGTGTAATCAAGATGTAGAATACTGATATAAATTATATAATATTACTGTCAATAAATATTAAAACATTATAATTAACTATTCTGATAAGTTTTAATCGTAATTGGTGGTTTTATATATTTCATCTAGGGTAATTAATTTATATTTTATATAAAGTGGACAAAATCGTTTTGTTTTCCATTTCATAAAACTTTTACAATCTGAATTACAATAAATCCACAGCAAAGAATATCTTTCAGAATTAAACAAAATAATTATGGTGAAAGAACTGATGTCATTGAACAATTATATACTGAACTGTAAACTCACCACAAGCAAGTAGCTTACAGTGATAAATTTCGATTCTCCTTGTGATGATGAAGGAGTTGCAGGTACTGTTATTTGTTCAGACCAGGTTCTGGAATAATTCTGTCCTATAGGGCCTTCAAATATGAGTTTAGAAAGAGATATACTTTCCTTTTTCTTGCGTTTAGTTCGTGCAGCCCTGTAGACAATATTCTGCAAATAAAACGAATTTCAATTTGTACAGCACCATTTTACATTCGGAGGCGTAACTCGTTTGCATATATTTCCTCTGTATGAAAACAAGCCTTATCAATAGAAGTTATCATGCTCCGTCTTAATTTCAGGACACAAAAGAAGTAAATTAAAATCATCAGTAGGTACCAATTGCAGAAGACACAGCTCTGCAGTCTATATTGACTACACCCCAACTCTGGCTACTAGCAACAGGCATCTATAATGAACACCGATCAAAATACCCCACATTTCTCGTGAAAAACAACAACTGAATATGCTACAGTGGACTATAGTGGACTTTATGTTGTCAGCAAACAGCTGGATACGTTAAGAAGATTGATTGATTAATTTCAGGACTGAGCACTCTACTTTCCTTTTAAGCCTACTGTATTTCCGCACTAGTTGTAATTCCTTTATTTCCTTCAGTAGACCCTAATGTATAATCATTGTGCCTGGTAGATCATCATTATATATATCTATATCATCATCATCATCATCATCATCAACATCATCATCATCATCATCATCCTTGCATGTATTGGGCCCAGTGGCCTGTTACAGTCTCTTGCCAACGCTTGAACGGTCTGCCCAAGGATCTCTTGCCCACAGGATGGTAATTTAAAATTTGGCGTGGAATTCTAGAACGAGGCATTCTGATGACATGTGATCTCCTGTTTTGTCTGTATTTCTGTAGGTATTCCTTAATCGGTTCAATCTGCAGTTCTTTCATAATGTCAAAATTCCTAATGTGATCCATTCTCGTGTATCCCGCTGTACAATACATAAATCTCATTTCTGCCGCCGTTAGTCTTTGTGAATCAATATTACGAATCGTCCAAGCGTCACTACCAAAACAGAGTATAGGTCTGGGCAATGTTTTATAAATTCTGGTGCGCATGTGTTTTTGTACTAAGGTTAATTTGAATATCTGATTAATTATCCCCATTGCTCTGTTGAATTTAATAATTTTCTCATTCAAATCTTTTTCCTCTTCATATGAAATTTGGTAAACGAGATAACTAACATTTTTAACTTGTTCAATGATCTTATTATTAATGCAAATTTTGCTATGGACTGGTTCCTTTCCTAAAAAAGCCATCACTTTAGATTTGTCGGTTGAAATTTCCATATTGAAACTTTCTGCCATTCGATTAAAGTTGTAAACCAAACGTTGCAAATTATCTTCTGAAGTTGCCATAAACACAATATCATATCCCCATTAATTAATTAATTAATTAATTAATTAATTCTTTATTTATACTGGCAGAGTTAAGGATATAGGGCCTTCTCTTACACTCTACCAGGTCACAAAGTATACAAGCAGTTAAAATTTAACAAAAAGTTAAAGAACAGAATACTAACATATTACAAAAAAAAATAATAATAATAACAGCATAATAAAATCTACACTAAACAACATGAAAATAATACCATAATAAAAAAAGAAAGTAAAATACATTGGAATATAGTGAAAGCAACTCATTTAGTACAAATGGTTAATATGGAAAAACGTAAGGAAGAATATATCAAAATGGAATGTAATAAAATAATAAAAAAAGAAAAGAAATACGAAAATTAAATAAAATTTGCGATAAAAAGGCTATGATAATAAATTCATCGGCTGATAAAGAGAACAAAAAGGGGAAAAGAAGGAAAAAGAAATATATAGCGTATATTTTTACAAAACTATGGCAGAGAAAAGGGCTTATAACTGAAAGGAATCTAATTCAAAAAGTGCAATTTTAATTTATTTTTGAAACTAGGCAATGTCCGACAGTCTCTGACATGTTGTAGAGAGTTCCAGAGATGAGGTGCAGAGGCAGTGAAAAATGAAGAGTAGAAGGATGTTCTGTGTTTAGGAATGGAGAGTGTGATATGGTGTTGTGAGCGAGTATCTATTTCGTGATATGAGGACAAATGTTGAAAACGAGAAGCTAGATAGCTAGGGTTAGAGGTTTGTAGAATATTGAAGAGTAAAGTGAGAGAGTGAATAGTTCTTCGCTCCTTGAGACGGACCCAGGACAGCATATTTATAACTATATATATATAACATTAAATAATACTTTTGTTTTCAAGTGGCATCACACTTGTGGTTTTAGGCAGCTTGTCTTCTGGTATCCAAATATAAACTGTCCGATCTTTCCCATCTCTGGCTAAGACTTTATATGTTGGCAAGTAGTCCTTGTACAAAGTCTTCAAGTAGACATTCATCCACGAGTGTGTGGCAGCTGGAAGTATGCTGTTTGCCCGCAGAGTCGAATATTCATAATCCCTTAAGTAAAGAGCATAGATTGCTTATGCAAATTACAATAACTACCTACCTTAGTCAAAGAAAATGTTGGAAATGATATCCTTGTGCCAGCACACATCCTTTTAAGAAAATTTGCATTAACACGCATTAGTTCTTCTGAAATTGCTGCAATTTCCCTGCTTACATTATCTTTCAGTTTTTCCAACATATGTGAGTTATTCCTATCAGATCTTGATATTTTGTAAATATTAACACGTATTTGCACTTCAATTATCTTGTAGTTTTATTTTATTTTTTGTATTCATCATGTTTCTGAATGTAGTGGTTTAGAGCTAAAGAAAATTTGTACCTTAGTTTTTCAGTTTCTTTATAAAACCTGTACTCATAACTAATAATAGAATATGATAACTACAATGATAATTATAATTATCTAGGGTTACCACCTGTCTGGGTTTTGCCCGGACAATCCAGGAATTCAAACATTTGTACAGAATCTGGAAAAATACAACTCCAGGTATGAACTACATAAACGAGCTAATACAATGTGCAAGAATTCAATAGTCTTACGTGTTAAACATCGTATTTCAATTATGAATGTCGATATTGTGTAAATTGAACTATGAAGATAAGTAAAGCTGTTCAAATTCCACAGTATGAAGAAGGAACTGACGTATTAGTAACTTATTACTACTACTGTAGGTCTACATAAAAATTAACCAACCTTCTGAAGTTCACACTCAATTTTCTGAATATTTATATTACTGGCATTGTCTAATTCTACAATAATAGGAATAATTTGTCCACAGACAAAACCACTAATTGGAAGACGAACCACCATGGTCACTGGTCCCGACTTACACCAAAGGCAGCAAAAGTGTTTGTTGCTTTCAATTATCACTGGTTCCTGCAAATCAATTACATATTCATATCAGAGTAACATACCTAAAATTTTAAACGATTATTTAATGAGTTATGCACGTGAACATAGTTTATGGTTGACTGAGAGACTTTTGATTTGTGATGGGCAAAATGATATTGTATTAGGTACTCTTCGAGTACTGGTACTTCATTTCCTCTGCTATTCTTTTTTCACAATTTCTCCAACATCATACAATAACCCCCTTTTCTAAAACATAACATAAATAAACGATATATTAAGGTTTCTTCCGGCTCCCAACCAGAGATCCGAACAGGGAGCTATTTTATCTCCGGACTTTTTACAATAAAGGCGCTTCATATTATGGGCATAAATGTAACGTTTAAATGAGCACCAATAGACGGTTACATCACTGAGTATTTAGAGAAAAAAAGGAAAGACAACCAAAGACCTAGAATACTGTAATATCTTTGATGTCGGATAAAACAAGAGTTGATCAGGAGAGATCAAACTGGAAAGATTGAAAATGAGGAATCTGATATAAGTAAGTGGAGGCAATATCAGATTCAGCTCGGGTCCTTGTGCTCGCCAACCCACAAACTTACAAATGTATACCCTCCCCCACCCAAAAAAACAAACTATTGACAAATTAGAAGTGGCACAAAATAATTCTATGAGATTAATCACTGGTGCAGTTAAATCTACCCCAATAACAGCAATGCAAATAATAACAAAGAACTATCCCATAAAAGATCACTGTTGCAATATGAAAGAATGATAAGGTTACCACATGACACATACTGGACAAGCTACTAATTCAGATGCAGAAAATTGGAAACGCAAAATGTATTTCTACAGGCAATCCAGAAACTAAGAGATACCTGTATATTTAATTTTACTTTAAAACGAGAAAAGTTTCTATTACCTAAATCACCATTACCATATGACAATATAAATTGTAACACAAATTTAATTAAGGATTTGAAGAGAAGAAGAATAGTCTACACTTGATTTAAAACAAGTTGCTCTTGAAACTATAAATACATTCTACTCCGACACAGATTGGTTACACATTTATACAGATGGCTCCAAATATCAAAGTGATGAACCGGCTGGGGTTGGAATATATTCCAAATTATACAGTTTTTGTCTTCTACTCACTTTGATGGAGAAATTACAGCAATCAACAGGGCATTAACATAACTTATTTATCAAATTAATATGTTCAAAAATGCTGTTTTATTTAGCGACCCAATTTCTGCAATCCAAGCCATAGCTTCAATCAATAGGTACTCCTACAAATTCCAAAATCGCACAAATTCAATCATCCATACACATACTAGCAAAACAAAATAAAAACCTGTATCTCCAATGGCTCCCTGCCCATTGTGGTATTATAGGCAATGAGACTGCAAATTGTTTGGTAAAGAAAGGAATAAAAATATTACAAGTACCCTTGAAAAAGATATCTTATCACAATGCCAAATTGTTCATACAAACACAATTTCAAATTAAAATTGTAAAGAAATTTCAAGAAAACAGTAATAATAAATCTTGGTCAGTATTGCCTCCTGAGAAAGAATATATTCCTGATTCTCCTCGACATGATGCAGTAGCAAAATTTCGAATGCTAACTGGCCATGACTATTTAGCAGCACACCTGTTTAAAATTTAAATTTTTGGTTCACCAAAATGCATCCTGTGTAACCTAGAAGACTCTTTGATGAATCAAGAACATTTACGAAAATGTCCAGCTTTGGCATGAAATCTTTTGGATTGGGACTCTAAATTATTCTGGGAGGCTAGAAGGCGAATGGAAAACTTCCAAGTGCCGAAGTGTAAAATGAAGTTGTGTTTTTAGTAACTGAACCGACTAATTTGTCAATTTTTGTATGTGAAATTTTGTTGATTCTTTAGTCTCCCGTATTTTCTTCAAAAAATTTGGCAACCCTAATCTGGTAAGAGAGCCTGAAAGTTTCAGCAGTTTATCTTAAGTAGTTTTTTATGTGTAATAATGACTTGGAAAATATAGATCTATGTAGAATTCGGAAAACAGGATTGAAAGTTAAATGTATATTACAGGTCATTATGGCGCCACAATTTGAATAAGCACATAGAATATATTACTCCTAAATTGAACTCTGCCTGTTATGCATTAAGAACCACCTTCTATTGACGATATAAAAACACTTAAATGTTATACTTTGCATACTTTCATTCTATAATAAAATATGGGTAAATTTTCTGGAGCAACTTGTCTGAATCTTAACACATACCGGTATTTCTTTTACAAATGAAATCTTTAAGGATGATGACTGTGTCCATATAGGACACCGTGTAAGAAGATTTTCCAAAATTTGGAAATCTTGACCATACCTTGAGAGTCCATCTTTTTCCTGATGACATTTTATATTAAAAACAAGATAAATTTAGTATAATCAAAATATTTCTAATTTTAATACAGAACACAAATCAGATCTCCATCTACCCTCTATTAGTCTAAGCTGTTATAAAAAAGAAGTTCATTATTATTGTATTGCAGTCTTCAGTGCACTGCCTAATCATCTTGAAGCTTTGAAGGACCATGAGAAAAAGTTTAGAACAGAATTGACCAAATTTCTCCATACTCATAGCTTCTACAGAACTGATGAATTTTTATGTTTGTAAATTGAATTAATTTACTTGCTATGTATTGTAAAATTTTGTATAGTTCAACTAAAATATGTTTGTAAATGGAATTAATCTGCTTGCTATGTGATACATTTTTTGTATGTAGTTCAACTGAGGAAGTGTTATCAGTATGCTGTACCCTAAATTGAATGAAATTACAATAAATGAACTGAACTACTGAATACAAATATTCTCAGAATATACAGGAAGGTCTATATATAACTACAGTTAACAGTTGTTAATGAATATATTCTGGAACTCCTTTACAGCAAGAAAAATCTTTATGGCTTCACCAGTAGGATGGATAAACATGAGTATAATACTCGTAATAAAGAAAAACTGGACATACCATTTTGCAAACTATCCAAAGTTAAAAGTAGTCCTAACATGTTGGGCTGTAGGATGTTCAACATGTTACCACAGGAAGCACAGGAAGTGTCACTTGACATATTCAAAGTCAAAGTGAAAACGTGCTTCTTAGAAACCCATTCTATTCTGTGCAAGAATATTTTGAGTTAGAAAATCAAGCTGTAGATATTTTTTAGGTTTCTTTCTCTGAATTTTATTATTATTTTGTAATATATTAGGAAATTCTCATAAATTGTTAAGTTAATTCTTGTTTTATTGTATATACACGGAGCGCATCAAATAATATTTGTGATCAGTGTGTTACAATTTTCATCTAGATATTACCCTATTTTTGATAATCTTTACTCTCAATTGTAAACTCTAAGGAGTATTTGTGATCATTTTGTTTTATCTTTAGTGTTATAATAGAATATTTTTCATTTTTGCACGATAATTTCACACGTGTAATTTGACAATGTCATTAGCTTTTGCTATAACGACAGCTAATAAATACTATACTACTACAATACTAATTGTTCAGAAAAGAACACTTTTATATAAGCAAATAAAAAAAATGCAATTTTTTACTCTAACGATCAACTCCCCATAAACTAGCTTTCAATATTTAATAATAGACTAATGTAAACTTCATCCATCTATGCATGACTTCTCCCCTTTTATCAGCATATTGTTGTTATAATTCCCATCTTTGTATTTTCGTAAGTTCCTGATTATGATTCTCAAGAATTCAAAGAACTGAAGGAAATATTCAACATGTAACATGGTATATTAGACCTAGACACAATAGAGTCTGAAAAGCTCATATCCAAAGTTTACTTTATATGTAGCATACCGTAATAGTGAAAATATATTTTGCCAGCATACCTTGAGATAAGGATTGCTATTTAAATCCACATAAGAGAGAACATTAAAACTTCCCTTGATGTCACGGTTGAATCTCCATGGACAATCAAATATTACTTTTGCTGTGTAACGTATTATGCCATATTTCCCTTCAAAAGAAGATGGCAAACCATATGGGAGTGTAGTAGCAAACTGGAATATGTGCGATCCAGATGGAAGTTCTTCTACGTCCCCTGTAGGATTGCATGTCATTAGATCTATAGACAATAACTATTCAAGAAGTACAGTATCAATTAAGAGACTTTTACATTTTAGTTTAGAATAAATAGATCTAATGAGAAAGTGATCAAATAAAATCCGTTTGTTTGGTCTAACATTGGAACTGGTTTGTGGCAGACTTTCTTTGAGTATACAGTACTCACTTTTCATCGAAAGCCAATGCAAGATGCTTCTGTAAAAGATTGCATATAAGTGGCATGTGAAGATGCAAGCGGTACCAGCAATTCAGTTTCTCAGTATGCAAAACTAGCTTTAACATTTTTGGAGTGATCAAAAACAAAACATCAGGAAATCTAATGACAGACGTTATTTTTCGCATTTTATATGGCGCATTCTTATTTTGCAATGGGTATCCAGGAGACCCTACAGCGAATGCACTGGGATAATTTACAGTCTATAATCCGGATTTGTTTCTGTGAAGCTTTAATATATTTGAAACTTTCAAGACAGCATTAAAAGGCTCCAAATGTTATGTAGGCGACGAGGTAGTGGACATTGTGCCAAAGTGATTCAGTAAAATAATGCCAAAGAATAACTTCACATACCAGTACAGCATAAGAAAACTGAACAAACACTGGAATAACTGTCTCAATGTACAGAAATTTCTACCAATAAACAACTTTTACAATGTACAGCTGGAAGTTGGAGCACGTGATAGCATCACGGTTAAGGAGTAATGCTGCACGCCGGAAGGCCACAGGTTCGATTCCCGATGGGATCGTGGATTTTTCCATTGATCTAATCCTTCCAGACGCACTATGGCACTGGGATATACTCAGCTTTTAACAGAAATGAGTACCACAGGCATTTCCTTGGTGGTAAAAGCAGTGGGCATGTAGGAATGACATCCCTACTGCCATTAAATGCAGATTGTCTATAAATGTGGAAGTCTTAACATCTCGCCACCCTCTGGTCGATTTGGCCTGTCATGGGGTTGACTTTACTTTCACCTTTACATCTAGAAGAAGTAATACATCACTAGTTTCTAGAACAGCTTTCGATAAAACTGTAAGCAACATTCGAAAACAAGAGTACCAATGGACTTCATTCTATCATGCCATATAGGAATGGAGATTACTGGTCAATTATAGTGAATAGTACTCACCAGATATTCCAAAAACATCGATTTTGTGCTCAAAATACTTCTCACGACCAGTATAAGTACTTGAGCCCGATTGTCCGTGGTTTTCTCTCCATTTTGTATGACCTTCTCCTCCAATTATAACAGTGATTTCTGCAAAACAGGAACTTAATTCAAGTAGTTACTCAATGCCGACTTTATTTACTTATTTTTAATGTTTATTTATGTCCTTATACGAGTACAATCTATTATAGATTTTAGGTTCGTTAGAATTAAGTGTGCACACACACAAACAACATTTTTAATATGAGACTTTATCTTATTTATTTATTTATTTATTTATTTATCTACTTATTTATTTATTTAATTATTTACTTATTTACTTACTCATTTATTTATTTATTTATTTATTTATTTATTTATTTACTTTGCAGGGTAATTAATTATGCGCAACAGGAAATAAAGATAAGTATTCAATTTTATGGCTCTGACCAAAAAAAAATCAATTATTTTGAAAGGCATGGTCTCAAGCAAAATAATTTTTACTCTGGTTTTAAAACATTTATCATTTACAGTTTTAATATCTTCAGGTATCTTGTTATAAGAGTATAATAAGTAGGGCTGAAAAAAAGTATCGATTATAGGCTACCTGCATCGTACGTAGAGTTCTGTGTTTATAAAATGCTTGTGTGCACACTCGACTAGTTACGGTAGCGGCTGTTTGTACAGTCTGCTTCTTATGAATGAACTCATATTATAATTCACATTTACAGGATTACTTGTGTTTCAAATTAATTAAGTCGAGACAAGTATTAAATTTACAATATATATCATGATCAATTAAGTCAAACACTTTTTTCCCCATGTTCTGAATTCAGTCCTCTTATTATCTGTTCTTTGTTGGATTTTTGTTCTGCATTCTGATACAACCTCACGTCACTTAAGGAGGTATACTATTGAAGAGAGTCGGATGTTCACTCTTTCTGCTACTTACAGACAGTAAAGACATCTGGCAAAGCAACGCATTTTGTAAACAATGTATATAGAAATTATTTACTACCCTGATACCAATACTTTTCTTCAGCCCTAATAATAAGATACAGGTATTGTATAAGTATTGCTAAGACTTTTGGTAATAGTATGACAGTTTATATGCAGGTAAGTTGTTCGCAGCCCAGGTGTCATAGTCATTTATTCAAGAGCCGTCACTCTCAATATAATTATCTTTTCCTAATATAATATACATATATTTTACAATATTACGTCTAACACTTACTGCGAAATTCTTTCGCAGAATCCAGGTTTATTAAAATACATCCAGATAGTGTTTGTCCAGCTACGTATATATTATGGGGATTATCAAATGTCAACTGCATATTTTTAATTCCCATGTTGAACACTTTCCCATATCACATATATATTACAATCAGTCCCTGTAATAAAAGAAAATAACAATACGGTAATTATTATTAATAATAATAATAATAATAATAATAATAATAATGATAATAATAATAATAACAACAACAATATTTATAGATTTGTTAAATGTTCTCTTTGATTTTAATCGCCCTATAATAAAGGAGAATTTTTTATTTAACATCATTTTTTAATTGCAGGTACTAGTTAGACACGTATCAATATTGATAATGAGATATATGAATCCTCTAGATTCAAAACCCTCTAAAGACAATTTTGTTCGTAATTGAGTTACGCCCACATATTGCTTACTAAGAATGAATTCGAATGATTTATACAGTTTGAATTCAAGAAGTCGCTAAATTTAAAGCAAATTTAAAGCAAAAGGTTTGTTAAAAGTCACTGTGAGGTTGAAAATTTGCCATCAGTTACTGTTAAAATCCTTCAGTTTATGAAAGTGAATATAGGGGATTTTGAATCTATAGGATTCATATAATGAACGAGAAAGAAAATTATAAAGCCGAAGTAGTCGGAGAAAATCTGTCCCCCAATTGCTTTAATTCCCACAAATCTCAAGCAATTTCGTATATGCGTCATAAGTTTCGGAACATAATTTTAATAAGATCAAATCAAAAGAAATTAAATCACTACCAAATAAATAACTTAGATTACCCCAACAAATAAACCTGATATAGAAAACATAAAAGAAATATTAATGACTGAATTATTTATTTATGAATAGTTGATCCATTTTTGTTGATTATAAGATTAAATTACCTTAGGGATAACAGCGTAATCTTGGATAAGAGGCTTTATTGTGTAGGTTGAAGTGTACAATTCGAGGCGATCCTTAAGCTTCCCCCGCCCCCTTAAAGATGAGTATTTTCCCTAGACCAAAGATGATAGGCCTACTATAAATTTGCGAATAAAATACGTGTATTTTCGTAGAAGTCGAGTATTTCCTCTGGACCAAAAATGCAATACAAATAGAGCAAAATTTAGTATTTTATCGTGGAGCAAGATAAAAATGGAATATTTTCCCTTGATATAATTAGCGGCATGTACGCTACTTAAGGCTATGGTCCTGGTTACTTTAGAGCAAAAATGACATAGGTATATTAATTCGCTTCCTTAGTTACGGTGAAGATCACCAAAATGTAAGTAAAACAGCAACAGATGAAACTGTAAAAATAGCTGTAATAGTATTTTAGATTTTTTTTTTTTTTTTTTTGTTTGTTTGATCTTGCTTAAATCTACCACTCTGAAAACTATTTTTGGCAAAGATTTACAAAAATCTTGTTTAACATTAAGATTTAATGAGAATAATTTGAAAGGACGAGATCTTAATTTTTTGCGTAGTTATTTACTATTTGCACTTCATTATTAGATGGAGCACATTTTTTCCCTTTCGCAGTGTTAGTTGTATGCCGCAACAAATACTTGAATTTATAGTCGCATTTCCACAGTCTATTAATATTATTTTAGTTTCGTTTACTACACCATTAATTATCCTAATTAGTCACAAACTTATCCATAATTTCTTGCCCATTAGCCAATCGAAGAATAAAAGAAATCACCAACAATACTGAACCTTTCTATTCATGTCAAGTCTTTGGTTTTCGAAATGTAAGACGAATGTCAGGTAATCACACGGCAAATTCTCGGCATCATCTCGCCATCACCAATTCTATCGACGCTAGATAACCTAGTAGTTGATTTTTTTAGTAGGTTATTTCACGACGCTTTATCAACTTACTTACAAATGGCTTTTAAGGAACCCGAAGGTTCATTGCCGCCCTCACATAAGCCCGCCATCGGTCCCTATCCTGTGCAAGATTAATCCAGTCTCTATCATCATATCCCACCTCCCTCAAATCCATTTTAATATTATCCTCCCATCTACGTCTCGGCCTCTCCAAAGGTCTTTTTCCCTCCTGTCTCCCAACTAACACTCTATAATATGCACGCTTTATCAACATCTTCGGTTATTTAACGTCTGAATGAGATGAAGGTGATAATGCCGGTGAAATGAATCCGGGGTCCAGCACCGAAAGTTACCCAGCATTTGCCCATATTGGGTTGAGGGAAAACCCCGAAAAAAACCTCAACCAGGTAACTTGCCCCGACCGAGAATCGAACCCGGGCCATCTGGTTTCGCGGCCAGACGCGCTGACCGTTACTCCACAGGTGTGGACCCTAGTAGTTGTCGTTAAATACTCAACTAAGTAAACTATCGAGTTTACGATACAACGGAAATAATATACTACATATTTTATGGTTCTGGGCAAATATAGTTTTGTACATCCTTACAGAAAATTTCTCTCACATTTCTTTCTGAAATTAAGCCCATGCATGCTATTAATACAGACTTATACGTACCTAGACGAGAAATGAATTCATATTAATGAACAAGCCGGTAACATATATGCAGGAACCTGTTGATGCGATGGAGAACTGTTACACACAAGCCACGTTGTACTGTTGGTTTACATTCTCATGTTGTTCGGAAAGAAAGATCAATAGGAGTTATATTTATATTTCGTTCAGGGTCGTCTTGAAAGGGGATCAAAATCATAACAGTGACCCTCACGCACTTCCGCACAGATAAAAGATCTATTAAAATTTGGAATAAAGAAACCAAAAGAGGAAATCCCTTTCTTTGTACGTACTATACATTGCCTACTATTATGCACGTCGTAAATTGGAGGTTGGTAATATTTCAGGAGCCGCAATGTACGTAATAATCGAATTCATACCGAATAAACAGCCGAAATCAATAGGATTGTTATCTTCTTTATCTGTAAGTGAAAGAAGGTTTTTTCGCGACGACCTCAAGTCAATTAAGCCTGACAACAGCTAGGCACATGATTTCTGTGATTATCTTCTAAACAAACTGTGTGACAAATTTACAGGATGTAAGTGGAGATCTTGTGACACCTAGTAAATAATTTTTAGACTCCGATAGCGTCGTCTTTAGGCTACAGAACGAGGTACTCTTCGCTTTCGTGTCTCTAGTCGCACAGACGCAATCGTTCCCGGCTCAAAACGCGGCGCCGCGTCGAGTAGCCCCCTTCGCCCCTGGTCCAACCGATTTACATATTGTTCAGAAACGACATTTTGTCCTTTATCCAACAGTAAATAAATAATTAATATAGCTCTCATAATTTCCGTGCAGTAAACAATTTAAAATTTGCATTTTTTGGAACATCCGAAACTCCTACATCCTACCCTCTCCCCCACACTCGGGGAAGGACATACTTCTATGCGGGTTTAACAACGTACAAACGTAGATTTATTTACATTTCCAAAAACAGGCATAAGCAATTTTTATTTGCCTACACAATTTTCCAAAATACTTATAGTCACAGATCGTGCAGTTAATTTTGCACAAAGACTTAGCTATAGCTTCATCAGCATCCTAGCTAGACCGACTGTCTGACACTAACAGAAACTGGAAGGTTTTGTAGTGGATGACAAATTGGCTATGTTGTTGTTCAGTCACCTGTCAGGAAACAGATCTGAATCTCACAAGTGTTACTAAGATGGCACCACTTATGAAGCAACTAGGCCAGGAGATAATGGGGTAGGGTGACCAGTTCCTTTCCCCTCCACTGCATATATCGTCGACTAGCTACATATTACACTAGTCAGACGTCAGATGACAGACATTTTTCCAAGTCTTCTGTTCTCATGCCACTTTCATTACATCACTGTTCCATTTTTATAAATATGCCAACTACTGTACTTACTTACATAGAAATGAAACCATCAGCAGCTTTTGTTAAGTACTGCGTGCATAGATTGTAAAGAAAATGCAACGCAGCAATCTGGGAATCACTGGTATATACGCTCCGGCTTAAAGCGTCACTGGTCCGAAGGTCAGCTCACGTGGGTCGTATTGAGTCTTTCGTAGAAGTAAAGCGACACGGTTGTACCTCATAGGCTACAATAAAACATCCATACATGTATTTTTCTTGTATGGAGGAGGGACCCGAAGGCTTACACTGCAGCCTGAGGCTATGTGAATTAATGATGGCGAAATGAGTCCAAGGTACAACGCCGAAAGTTACCCAGCAATTCTGCTTCAATTCGTTGAGAGAAACCCCGAAAAAAAAAAAAAAAACCCAACCAGGATTTGAACCCGGACGCGCTCGTTTCACGGTCAGACGTAAAGACCGTTACTCCACATACTTACATACACAAGATGCGAATTGAATAGGCCTATTTTCTCAAAGGGAAGGATATTAAAGTTTTAATTGTCGATAAAAAATACTGTCCACAATAATTAGTAAAGTTGACCCATTCGTATTGTTGTCGCGTTCAACTTACAATGAAAGAAGAAAGGAGAATCGCTGTTATGTTTTGCATTAATAACACATAAAATACGGAAACTATACATTAGGCACATGAAGCGGACAAATGTTATCCCTGGAAGGGACAAAATAATACCTTTTCAGTAGGGGACACTAGATTCTTCAGGAGGGGACGATCCCTGGCATCCCCTGTCAATTCGCATCGTGTCCTGTCATACATACATAGGCTATAATATACTGTATAGTCTGCACTTCATGAATATTGTTATTGTTGCTGCTAGTGCCGTTTTAATGCATGGGCGAATCTAGAGGCCGCCGGGGGCCTCAAAATGATGAAAATAATAGGTAATAATAATAATAATAATAATAATAATAATAATAATAATAATAATAATAATAATAATACAGTATAGGGTTAAATCGTCTTAATTTTTTAAGCAAAATATTATTCATTGAACATGATGGTATTGTTTGTTGATATCTTCCCTGCTTTGACAATACTGTACTAGCATCTCTGTCGCTATGTCTCTGCTGCGTCTGTTATTATTATTATTATTATTATTATTATTATTATTATTATTATTATTATTATTATTATTATTATTATTAAAGCGATATGTTTGGAAGTGAACCCCGAAAAGACAAAGTATATGATTATGTCTCGTGACCAGAATATTGTACGAAATGGAAATATAAAAATTGGAGATTTATCCTTCGAAGAGCAACAGTAATATGAATGACACTCGGGAGGAAATTAAACGCAGAATAAATATGGGAAATGCCTGTTATTATTCTTTTGAGAAGCTTTTGTCATCTAGTCTGCTGTCAAAAAATCTTTAATTTAGAATTTATAAAACAGTTATATTACCGGTTGTTCTGTATGGTTGTGAAATTGGGGCTAAGAGGGATGAAGTTACAGGAGAATGGAGAAAGTTACACAACACAGAACTGCACGCATTGTATTCTTCTTCTGACATAATTAGGAACATTAAATCCAGACGTTTGAGACGGGCAGGGCATGTAGCACGTATGGGTGAATGCAGAAATGCATATAGAGTGTTAGTTGGGAGGCCGGAGGGAAAAAGACTTTTGGGGAGGCCGAGACGTAGGTGGGAAGATAATATTAAAATGGATTTGAGGGAGGTGGGATATGATGATAGAGACTGGATTGGTCTTGCTCAGGATAGGGACCAATGGCGGGCTTATGCGAGGACGGCAATGAATCTCCGGGTTCCTTAAAAGCCAGTAAGTAAGTAAGTAATACAGTATAGGGTTAAATCGTCTTAATTTTTGGAGCAAATAGGCCTATTTATTCATTGAACATGATGGTATTGTTTGTTGATATCTTCTCTGCTTCGACAATACTGTACTAGGTATTAGCATCTCTGTCGCTATGTCTCTGCTGCGTGTGTTATCATTTTCATTATTATTATTATTATTATTATTATTATTATTATTATTATATTTTATTTATTATTCAATGGATGCAATTAAGCCTATTACTTTCGCCAAGAGCCTGTAGACCTACCAATCTCGATTCATCTCTGGTTGCTGCAATAGATGTAATGAACTTAGGATAGGCAGAGAGAGAACTGTTTCCTTGGAGAGGAGGCAAAGCAAAATCATTGAATCCCCATATAACGAGTTTATAGGGGACATCATTTATCTTCTTCCTCCGTTATAGCTTGACCTTGGTACAGTATATCGGAATATGATCATTTAATAAAGGTATTATAAAATAAAGTAAAATTGTAACAAAATATACAGACAATTTCAGTTTTTTTCCCTCTTGTACGGAGGAGGGGTCAGAAGGTTTGCACTGCAGCCTGAGGCTTATTGTGCTTACCACAACGGTAAGCACAACGGTCGCGCTCTTGTACAAGTACAGCACGACACACCGTGAACTTAACCCGGGATATTGTATGGATGATGATGATGATGATGATGATGATGATGATGATGATATGTGAATTGATGATGGCGAAATGAGTCCGAGATCCATCGCCGAAAATTATCCAGCAATTCTGCTTCAATTGGTTGAGGAAAAACCCTAATCAAGTAACTTGTCCCAACCAGGATTTGAACCTAGGCCCGCTCGTTTCATGGCCAGACGTGCTAACCATTACTCCACAGCGAATGACCAATTTTACACTTATCTGTTTATGTAAAAAAGCAAGATATCATATGAGATGTAAATTCTAATTATTTTATTAATAATCTCGTCTTTAAGTTTAACATTATATCGGGATCACTTTTCTTTTATTTGCATTGTTGTGCAGTATGTTATTCATATTTCTCCAAGTGGCGGCCTGAATACCTGCAGGGTTCTAACACATCAGTACAGGCTGTTACGAAAAAGAAAAAAACATTACAGTGCTTCCATTCCTCAAATGAGGTATAGAAATTCTCATACATTCAGAAATTTAAAATAAATATTATAGTCCAGAGACATGGTCAATTCGTCAATTTAAGCACAGAAACTTAATCATAAACAAAAGCAAGAAAAATCTTTTGAATTCAATATTTTCTAACGTTAATAGAAAAAGAAAAAAAAAAAGAGTTCGGCCAAGTTTGGGGGGGGGGCAATGCCCCATCATGCCCCCCAAAACTCCGCCTATGGAACTTACCAAGTCAATATGGCTGTTGAGTGAGATTGACAATTTATGCCGTCCCGTCTTACATTCGTCATCAATGTCGCAATTTTATTATGGTTGCTAAGCAATGTGATATCCACAACTTGACGCACGTGTCCCCGACTGACACGCCCAAGAGCATGTAGCCTATCCAACACTGTGAGAATCGACCGCATTACATCGATTACGAAGACTTTCATGGCCACATGTGGTTTGTTGACAAAACTCACACACGCATTGTAGCTCAGATAGTTGACGTCTTCTCACCAAAAGAAACTTGGTCCAATTTTTAGCAAACGGAACGGTTTTAGAACAGTTTTATATGAGAATTTCGACAATACTATTACTACTACGTTCTGTATTATCTATACCAAAGACAGCATTATTTTCATGAACCTAGAGCATACTTTGCTCTCATGCTACTCAGCGGTACACAGTGATCCGAAAGAGCAGAAAAACCAACAAAATTCCTATAGTAGGTCTAAATATTTTTATAGAGTCATGCAAATAATATTATAACTATTTCAACGCATTTAGAATTTATATATATATATATATATATATATATATATATATATGTCCGGCTTCACAGCGAGAAGGGTCGCCTTCCGGATCCTAGTTGCCATCTTCTTCTGTCCTCCCAATCACCGTCTTGTTTTATGATCCAGATATAGCTATCAGTAACTGTATTACTGCCATATTAATTACGTATATATTTAGTTGGAAATTTAAAATTTAGTAATAGTTTATCTCTATTAAAATAAATTTTAATACATGAACAACATTATTAAATACATTAGCATGCTTTAAAACTCATTCCACGTCGCTATTTTCGCCTTCGTCAGAAGTAGCGTTAATGTCAGTTCTTGAAGAAAAATCTAGGGACATCTCGAATGGCGGCTCTTTAAGAAGATTAACTACATCAGATGGAAGAGATTTTTCAGTTTTCTTCGCAGTTTTCGAAGTGGTGTGATGATTCGATCAGAAGTCAACATCAGTCTTAAAAAAATGTCTTCATTTGTAATAAAACTCTCGAAGTTTATCTTGAAATGCGTTCACGGAAGAATTTAATATCCTTATTTCTGGCCTCTTGAGCTTCTTCTGACATTTTCCAATCGGAAGAAGTGACAGAGTCCCCACGAAGAAGAATCTTATGTACAGATGTGGGCATATAATACCAAGGATATTTTTGTACAAAAACTTTTGCAGTAGTTAAGGCATACTCATTAAAGTTAATTAATTTATGCTGTATCCACAATAAATAGTGATCAAAATGACACCAAAGCTTTTTATCTTCATCAACACCAGTGACAGCAGCAGCAGCAGCAGCAGGGTTACTAAACCTTTGTTTAAATGGCGATTGCTCACTACTGCCATCGAATCCCCACTTCGACACTAACATAAAACCATCTGAATTAATTTATCTAATGATCCTATTACAGTATCCTGCAATTTTACTAGACGTGTTCCTGCAGTTTCGCTTCTACAGATGTTTTATGGAAAATAATTGACGCTTTTGGCGAATAACAATTTTCTTTAGGAGCCTAGTACCCGATGGTAAGAGGGATACAAATAAGTATTTCTTCCCAGTGGCGCCAACTTTTGAAAAAATTTGGATGGGCGCAAAATTTTGAATTACAATAAAATATCAAATTCTCCCTTACATAAATCGTGATGTATGTCTATTCACAACAATGATATAAAAATATAGAATGGCAGAAAAATTAGAGATCTGACAATCTTTTTGATAAGTCGATAAAAATAACCGAATACAGATAGAACTTAATTAAACCGTGATAAAGAGTTGTGTAGCCCTGTGAATAACAAAATTGTAATTAAATTGTAAATTTAAGTTTACAATTAACTTTTTTAATTTACGATTCGACTATGTAATATAATATAAAACAATATATATGGACTCACCGCTATATAGCACGATGAGTTGCAAATGTGTTTCTCCTCACTGCACTTCTTCCTATAAACTCGTCACAAACATCCTCTTCAGCGCTATCCTTGTGTATATTTAAAATAGCAATGTGATTAAGTCGCTTCTGGGACATTGTTCAATGTAGAAATGTTTTTAGCCTTTTCAACGCGGAGAAAGATCTTTCGGCTGTAATTGTGAAAACCGGCATAGTCAAAGTCAGGCGTACAAATTAAATTAATTCAGACACTATTTCACGAATAACATGACTTCAGAAATTTAACTACATCTCCAAAATTTCTTAATTCAACAAACAACAATGCAGCATTACCACACACCATATTTCTCTGCAACCGTAAAATCTCATAGTCATTTATGTCATCATAGAAAACACACCTGACAATCCTGACATCGTCTTCTTTTCCGATAACAAAGTTTTCCACTGTATTTAAAATTTCACTTTCATGGAAACGCTCTTTAAGAGATCCTGTCACACAAGTTTTAGAAAGAATACGCGAACATATCGACACTTGCTCTGTTTTCGCCACGTCACTCCTTTCATCCATAAGCAGATCGAAACACCCCACTACGTGAATTCCATCAGCCAACAAACGAAGCACTATCAATGCCATGATTTCGAGAATTTTGTTTTCCGCGTTGTGTGACACTCAACTAAAAGTATCTCTATCAATAAATCGCCTGAGTTCTGGAGAGTCTTCACATCGCAATTTCAAAAGCTGATGGAAATTACTTGCTTTGTCCTTATGCCCGCGGATTACTAGTCCCTGCTTTGATAAATAGGCTATAACAACAATGAAAATAGTTTATGTAAGGCGACACGAGAATTTTGAAGGTCTTGCAACTCTGCAAGATTCAAATTGGATGCGACATTTACTCCACTCTGCACCGCCAGTACTTTGGAACATGATTCTCTGTGGCACTGGGATATTTCATGGGAACTAGATTTTCTTAAGGCATGTTTCCAGTTGAAAAAGCCGGAGGAAATGAAACAAACGTCCGCTTTGGTGGAGAAATTTAATAGTTTTTTACCACTAGCTTCCTTCCATACTTTACACGATACTACTTTTTTGTGTTCATCGTACAAAATCCAAGGATGTTTGTCCTGCCATGAATTTTGGAAAATTCTACCCTTACCAGCACCCTTTATTTCGATTTCGCACAACAAAACAGAATCATAAAGTTTTGAAATTTGTGAAGACGAACTTTGTACATCAGCTGATTTTTGAATGGAGAACAGGATGGTTGTCGATGATCGTTGGGTACCCACTCACGTTGGGTAGTATCTATCCACGGTCTTTTAATTAAAAATTTATCCATGGACTTGATTAACAGCACAAAAAAAATCACATCACAATCACACCAAGTAGTTAACCGCACAGCGACGTTCGCGCAAACTAAAATTAAAGTCAACTGATTCTTTCGTTCTTTTATTTACTAAGCACCGCTATTCAACGAAGAAGAATTAAACTGTTCATTGTTGCTTTTCTCTTAAGATGTATTCTGTTTGATTTAAAATTTAAAAACATGAGATGACTGTTATTATTAACTAGCTAACTCTTTGTATACAAGGAAGGGCCCAACAATGCTTCCTTACTTCAACTTACGTATTTAAAAATCTGTCTTCACTGATTTTAATAAATCATTCACCTAAAATGTTAATGATATGTTTTATTTAACAATGCTCGCAACTGCAGAGGTTATATCAGCGTCGCCGGATGTGCCAGAATTTTGTCCTGCAGGAGTTCTTTTAAGGCGCGTCTCCACTATTAAACATTTAACAACAACATGTTAAATATAACATGTTGAATTTAACATGTATATAGACATTTCAAGTCTCAATTGACTTAACATGTTAACTAAGTATGTTGAATTTAACACTTTTAACATGTTGGTGTATTTTCCAGCAGAAATGGAAAACATGTCAAGTCAATTCATTTGCTCGTACAGCGTCGGTACAGTTCGTACAGTTTCCATAGCAACAACTATAAGTTCCGATTTTGTGGCGCGTATCTTGATCATTTTTATACTATCATTGGCCCTTGGTGTTGGCTGTAAGTTGTTCGAAGTAATGGAGTGGACGAAAGAAAATACATTAGAATAAAATTAATGCACTGATGGAAAGGCCTTGTTTGTGGGATGTGTCTGCAAAAGAATACACGGGCAAAACTAAGAAGGCCGACTGTTTTAGAGAACTGGAATTATTATTTAATTGTTCTCGAGAATACAATAGAGAGTTTTCGCACTCTCGTCGTACGCTAAACGTTAATGCTATGTTGACGTCAATAATAGTCGTATTTGCTGATGTATGTTAACGTTCGTAAAACTTCGGAAAGAATAATTATACGATATTATTCACTCCTTTAACATCTATCATGTCGTAGGTCCTATGATAATCAATCGCGCTGTAATTTTTTTAATTGAGATGAAATGGCTGCTCTTAAATTGTGTATTTCTTTGATGTAACAGGAACTATTTTTGCAGCACTATATTAAAATCGTGTTCTGACATTCTCAGCAAGTTTTTGAATCCAAATCGATACTGTATTCAACTTTAAGCTCGTTTAGAATGTATCCTGCATAGTGTCTTTTACTAAGATATTGCCGCATCCACATTCTCATTTTCTTCCTTTTCAAAGCCTTTTAACAAGCAATAGAGGCACTTACAAAAGTCAGATCTTCATCTGAGTCCATTGTCCAAGGTTTGAAAATAAAACACTATCTATATTAAAATCTCATAGACTATATTTATGGTGGACTACGCAAAGAAAGTCAAGTTTAACATGTTTAACAGTGTGGACAAAGTGTTAAATGAAATTAGCATTAACATGTTCAATCAACATGTTGGGATGTTGACGGTAAACAATTTAACGTTTAACATGTTGTTGTTAAATGTTTAATAGTGGAGACGCGCCTTTACATGCCAGTAAATCTACTGACATGAGCCTGTCGCATTTAAGCACACTTAAATGACATCGACCTGGCCTGGGATCGAACCCGCAACCTTGGGCATAGAAGGCCAGCGCTACACCAACTCGCCAACCAGGTCGACTTCACCTAAAATGAGACGACGATGTGGTGGTGATGATAATAATAATAATAATAATAATAATAATAATAATAGTAATAATAATAATATTAGTAATAACACGACAAATTTTTGGGTGGGCTTGGGTCCCACGGGTCCATATAAGTTGGCGCCACTGTATAATCTTCCTTTAGTTTCTTTCCGGATTAACTTGGTTGTTTTCACTTAAACTAGTCTCGACTATAAAGATCCTTGCTTATTATTTTAGAACATAACCATAAGTACACCATAATAACCCAAGAGTTGAGCTGTTAGTTGTATGAACTTTATTTTGGAGTTTCATATGCGTTGCATTTCATTATTTTTTTTAACGTGTGGCCTTAAAGGACAGAAGGATAGATTTAATATACAAAAAAATAGATGAGTCACAATCTGCGTTTAAAAAATAAATGCATGTATAATTATTGTTAGTCCATTTTTCTAGTAGGTAGCTCTTTACCTGTTTTGAGTTCCATGAGCCAATCTTGTCATAACCCTCTGGCAATAGTATTTCAATTATCCAGCCATCGTAGTCCAGCACGATGGATGGCATGATGGTGAGAGAGCACCTCAGGTCGAGGCGTCAGATGTTTGAGTTAGAGAGAAAGCCGAACTTTAGACGAAATGATATCTCATCCATTGTAAAGTCGTGATATAACCATTGTAGTTAAAGTGACTATAAATATAGAAAAAAACAAGATCTGAAAAAATAGAAACAAAAAAAAAAAGAAAGACATAAACAGTTCAGGTAAGGAAGAGGAAAAACTTAATTAATTCAGTATCGAACTTACCACAATTTGTATATCTTCATTTCATCTTCCTCTCTGAGTGAAATTCATGTCATTAATGTAGATTAGACCTACATGACTTTTAATAAATGGTAAATCTGGTTGTCTACAACTTAAATAATACTGTACAATACAAATAAGAAAATAATTCGTGTGTTAAATAAAGCAAAATTGATAAAGATTCTACTACCGATCGTCACTTATTTCTCAAAAAGAGGAGGGGGAACAGGTTCACAATTCAAATACTGGTGCCGAAATATTTCTTCCAGGTGAAAAGAAGCCTAGCTTCACCCCTGATTCGAAGTCGAGACATTTGAAGCATGGAAATTCTATGCAAAAATCATTCCATATATTAAAATAATTACTATACTCCACATCATTATGTCTAGCAAATACTACCTACGTCAAACGATAGAATGTATGATCTTTGAAGTCATACAATACAGTAGTAATTTTGAGGTATTTTTTACTCCTTAATGACATTATTTTTGTGAAATATATTAATTTGGTAATATTACTTATGCTTCTACATCTGATTGAAGTTCTGGCTGATATGTACAATATGTACATCTACATCAGGCAGTATATCTCTCTTGACGATGTGTGTCAGAGGAAGAACATTTGTTGCATACATCTCAAGTATGATCAGTGAAATACAGTACTAGTGAATGATGTATGTAATGGAAGAGAAAAGAACTGGTCACCCTATCCCAGTATCTCCTGGCTTAGTTGCGTAATCAGTGATGCTTTATTGGTATCATTTATGAGGTTCCAACTCATCTTCGAACAGTTGACTAAAAAACAACTTATGCTTCCGAACAAAGTAGTGGATTCTCAAAATTCCTGCTAGATTGTTATTTTGATATTTAAATTTGAGAACGTATCCAGGAAACTGAAGTATGATAACCAACAGTTGAGCTCTTGATCAATTGTATGAAATTTTCTTTGGTATTCCACATGTGTTACATCTCAAGCTAATACATCGATGGTCCCAGTCATGCAACAGCCACCTTTTCATTGCGTGGAATGCCGATACTCTCATTTCAACATTCCACATAGTCCATTCTGCGCATCATAAACATATCAATGGTTCGCAGAGAGAGTAAGAATGACGTGAAATGCTATATATCGAATTGTCATGATCACTGGAGTGGTTTATTACACTTTGTGTTTCTAACATCACGAATTCTCGCCTTACCTTTAAAATAAAAGATTGTTGGCTCTCTTCTACGTGTTCGAAGCAGGAGCTTATTTTAGTGACAATGTGACATTTTTGTTAATATGATCGAAGTTCCAGAGGCAGCAAATCCTACACTTTGAACATAAAATTTATGATTTGTTTTGTATAGTTTGCCTTTTTCCATATCATGTGCCATTATCATGAATGTAATAATACAAAAATAAATTTAGAAAGCCAACTCCTGGATCTCCTCTAAAAAAATGTCTTTCGTCCTCGGAATACATCAATGCCATCAAGATGTCTTGCAACGCCACCGCAGTGAGATCTGTCCCTGGTAGAACCTTCAGTACTACCCGTTGTTGCCATCCTGGCTGCAGTGAGACTGAAACACATGGCCACGTACTGGAGTTCTGTAAGAAGGGAGAGCTACTGCGTAACAACAGACACCATCGTGCCCGTACAGCAATTGCCAACCTGCTAAGAAACAGAGGATGGGAAGTGCATGAGGAGATTCATTGTGTGTCTGAAGATGGTTCTCATAGAAGGATGGATATAATTGCCATCAATAGAAGAACCCAGAAAGCTATGGTCTTAGATCCTACGATTTGCTTTGAACGAGACAAGAATCAAGCACTGCAGATAAATAATGACAAGCGAGCTAAATATGTACCTTGTCTTCCATGCCTCAGTGAAAAATATGGCATTTCGCTTTACAATTGGGATGTTACAGGCTTACTATTTGGAGCGAGGGGTTGTTTACCAAAATTTACATGTAATATTCTTAAATCCTTTAAAATTTTATTTTATGAGGTTCAGAAGATTGTGATGGAAATTTTGAAGGCAACTCTTCAAATTATCCACTATCATTTATATGTTAACACATACATTTTTGTTTTAATGTACAAATCGAATAATTATTTTACTCGTTTAATTTCCCTTTATCTTTTTATGTTTGTTAATTCCAGATCCCAGTGGTCAACCTCACTTGAGGACGGATGATTTTAAATAAATTTTAGTAGTAAAAGTATCAGTACGATACTCAAAACCATGCTTTTCAGTAACTACAGATTATCCGATATAGTTTTTGTCACTGATTGTCGATATTCATCAGTGGCGAAGCTCTTAAGAAGCGTTTGAAGCTTAGCCTATCCAACAAGTTTGAGTTATTATTCCTATTAACAGTAGGCCTATAAATTTGTAATAATGATATACCATAATACTTAGTTGCACTCTGATCCTTCCATATATTAAGTTCACTACTGGCAGTCATTCCAGTATGGAGAGAGCAGTGCGAGTCTCGGGGCTTGTGGCAAAAGCCTCTACAGGCATGGCTACGACCTTTTCTCGCAAGCTTGAGTGGGGACCAGAGAGGGGATATCGATTCACTACATCTCTGTATGAAACGAGGCTAGCCTTCTGTCACAATAGTATGTAGTACTATATTGGTGTTCTCTGAAAGTGCTACGCTGTTGAGTCTAGTTTAATCAAAAGTGCATGTGTATGTGTATTACATATTAATTTTGCGTAAAATGGCTTATACTGAGAGAACAATGAGGTCATTATTTGTAGAATTAAAAGAGAAACCGTTTTCAAGTTGGAAATAAAATGTGCTTACAAAGATAGGAGATCAATACTACATTTACATATTAAAATAGCGGATGGAGAAAGACAAAATAGAATTTCTCAATTTTCATTGTATAAGAAATATCCTTGACTAAGGGTGCTCTGAAAGAAATAAGTTATATTGTTTTACCTGTATTCTGTTTGGGGGTGAAAATGAGTGGTCATCATCTTTTTTGTGGGATCGGTTTTCCAAAAAATTTTGATAGAAAAGCTGATCCGAGATAATATCAAAATTGCAGCTGAACAGAGCATAGGTTATTATGAAACTAAGAAAAAGAAACCGTGGTTTGATGAAGATTGTTGCAAGGTAGTAGAAAGAAGGAAACAGGCAAAATTGAAATTCTTACAGGATCCAGTTGAGGCGAATAGAGATAATTATTTCAATAAAAGACGGGAAGCAAATCGTACGCTTAGGAATAAAAAGAGAGATTACATGAAGGAAAAACTGAATGAGGTAGAAACAAATAGTAAAAATAAAAACATTAGAGATTTATATAAGGGCATAAAGGAATTCAAGAATGGATATCAGGCAAGGGTAAACGTGATCAAGGATGAGAATGATGACTTGCTTGCAGACGCTCATTCAATCCTGAACAGATGGAAAAACTATTTTGGACAACTACTAAATATACATAGGCCAAGTAGAAATGATCGGGACGAAATTGAAATACAAACTGCTGAGCCATTTATACCCGAACCCACACTTTCTGAAGTCAAAATTGCTACAGAAAATCTGAAAAATGATAAGTTTCCAGGTATCGATCAAATTCCAGCAGAATTAATACAAGAGGGAGGAAGAGCATTATCTAACGAAATTTATAAGCTTGTACTTGCTATTTGGGAAAAGGAAATTGTACCAGAACAATGGAAGGAGTCCATAATCGTACCTATCTTTAAGAAGGGGGACAAGACTAACTGCAGTAACTTTCGAGGAATATCACTTTTGTTGACATCGTACAAAATTTTGTCGAATATTCTTTTGAGAAGATTAACTCCATATGTAGATGAAATTATTGGGGATCATCAGTGTGGTTTTAGGCGTAATAGATCAACTATTGACCAGATATTTTGTATTCGACAGATAATGGAGAAAAAAGGGAGTATAAGGGTACAGTGCATCAGTTATTTATAGATTTCAAAAAGGCATATGACTCGGTTAAGAGAGAAGTTTTATATGATATTCTTATTGAATTTGGTATTCCCAAGAAACTAGTTCGATTAATTAAAATGTGTCTCAGTGAAACGTACAGCAGAGTCCGTATAGGTCAGTTTCTGTCAGATGCATTTCCAATTCACTGTGGGCTAAAGCAAGGAGATGCACTATCACCTTTACTTTTTAACTTTGCTCTAGAGTATGCCATTAGGAAAGTCCAGGATAACAGAGAGGGTTTGGAATTGAATGGGTTGCATCAGCTGCTTGTCTATGCGGATGATGTGAATATGTTAGGAGAAAATCCACAAACAATTAGGGAAAACACGGGAATTTTACAGGAAGCAAGTAAAGAGATAGGTTTGGAAGTAAATCCCGAAAAGACAAAGCATATGATTATGTCTCGTGACGAGAATATTGTACGAAATGGAAATATAAAAATTGGAAATTTATCTTTTGAAGAAGTGGAGAAATTCAAATATCTTGGAGCAACAGTAACAAATATAAATGATACTCGGGAGGAAATTAAACACAGAATAAATATGGGAAATGCCTGTTATTATTCGGTTGGGAAACTTTTATCATCCAGTCTGCTGTCAAAAAATCTGAAAGTTAGAATTTATAAAACAGTTATATTACTGGTTGTTCTGTATGGTTGTGAAACTTGGACTCTCACTTTGAGAGAGGAACATAGGTTAAGGGTGTTTGAGAATAAGGTGCTTAGGAAAATATTTGGGGCCTAAGAGGGATGAAGTTACAGGAGAATGGAGAAAGTTACACAACACAGAACTGCACGCATTGTCTTCTTCACCTGACATAATTAGGAACATTAAATCCAGACGTTTGAGATGGGCAGGGCATGTAGCACGTATGGGCGAATCCAGAAATGCATATAGAGTGTTAGTTGGGAGGCCGGAGGGAAAAAGACTTTTGGGGAGGCCGAGACGTAGATGGGAAAATAATATTAAAATGGATTTGAGGAAGGTGGGATATGATGATAGAGAATGGATTAATCTTGCTCAGGATAGAGACCAATGACGGGCTTATGTGAGGGCGGCAATGAACCTCCGGGTTCCATAAAAGCCAGTAAGTAAGTAAGCTGATAAACATCTGCTCTATAAAAAGATACAAGATAAGCAGATTTTTTCAGCCTACCGAGTATTTACACCATAGCTTCGCCACTGATTTTCATTATAAAATTGTTTCAGGTGTAAAGGATTTTGAAAGATTAACCATTAGTGACAGCAGTATTCTAAAAGTACCGTAAATAGTTTAAATAAAGACTTTAATTAAGTAAACCATACAAAAGTGGAGCATATATTAAAAAATGTAAATAAATGCTTGTTCGAAAAAAAAATATTTCAACACTCATTAATAATAGCATTTACACTTTAATTTCTGAAAAATTGCAATTAGAGTGACGATAGTTATTCAATGAACAGTGCAGATTTGTTTTACATTTTGTTTGTGTGTTCATGTGTGTTATGTTATTTATGCTGCTTTCACTTTTATTTAAAAAGGAAAGGAGATGCATTATTCATTTCTTTATAAATTAAAGTACCTAGTTATTTAGTTGCATTATTTTCTTAAATCTCAATTGAAGCAACTATAGTAAGTCAACAGAGAATTTGCGAATATAATTACAAGTTCTTATTTAAAACTGTTGACAGGAAACTAAAGATCATAAAGTTTTGCATATTAAAATTATTGTAGAATACCGTACTTAAACCCTCTGACTGAGGTGCTGGCTGATATGTGCATCTATTACCAGGCAGTAGTACATCTCACTTGACGATATGTGTCAGAGGAGAAACAATTGTTTGTATGCATCTGAAGTCTGATTAGTGTAATATGTAGCTAATCGGCGATGTATCCAATGGAGGGGAAAAGGAACATTATCTCCTGGCCTAATTGCCTCACGAGTGATGCCTTGTTGGTGTCACTTGTGAGGTCCAGACCTTTCTTCGGACAGTTGACTAAACAACTACCGTACTTAAATGTGTTAATAATTTCAGCTTAAAATCTATGATCACTCTAATTTTACCTTACATACATAATCACATAACTTCAAACAGCAACATGTTTACAATTAACATTTATAAAAATATATATCTGTATTACTGTTCCCTGTAGAGTATGGATGAATGAGTAATACCTAAGTCCCTAGAGAATAATATCATCATTGGTCCACAACTCTCTAAAGCAATGCAGTAATTAGTTTACAGAATTATTCAAGTGTAGGAAAGAGATAAAATTATGCAATAGGTACCAGTACCGGTATTTAATTCTTTACAGTATTTATTGAATGATATAGTACCTTTATTGGCAACTGTTCTTTGACTGTGAGAATAAAAGGGTTAATCAAGCCAACTTATGATCTTTTAAACTTGCCCCTAGATTGCCTCTTTTATCTCTGTGCATTGAAAATAGGCCTATAATAGGCCAAAATAATAGGGTGTCTAAATCCTAAATGTCGTCCTAGAGAAGAAAATAAACAGGTACGGTATATAGTCCTAATAAGCTCATAATCCAGTAAATTTACATTAATTCGGAAAGTATTAAATACCGGTAGCAGTATGACTAAAACAGTTGTTAAAAGTAGCCAATTAAAACAATTGGTTCAGTACCGTACTTAAAACGACTGCAGTAGAAATGTCTGCACAATAAAAGTAAGTAGGTGTATATCATTTGACTAAATGAAATGTTGGAAGGTACCGTAACCTGATTTGCTTTAGAAGGCTAGATAGAAGGTAATTGAAGGGCTTGCTGAAAGGACCTATCCCACGTTTTTAAACTTCTGAGAAAAATACTCTTCTTCCATCAAGGAGAGAAGCTCTTCTTCTTCAATACCGGTAGTAAGAATAACAAGGTTAGGCATAAAAAAAACTCGTGAACATACACAGCAGATGATGTCTGTCATCATATTTGGCAAAAGAACTAATTTTGATGGAAGAGTGGGATTGGCCGTCTTCTACCAAGCCCTTGAATTCTGAACTAAACTCACTCATGTCAATGATATTCTTCTATCATTCTACATCGTACCTTTGCATTAAATGATATTTCTGTTAAAATAATTCGCTCAAATACAAAACTTTTATTTGAATATCTTCTCAGAGTCAGTATTGGTAATCTGTAATAGGCCATTCAGTATCTCGTGAAACTTTTCTGCTCGTCAGGGGAAGAAGAATATAGACTGAGAAGTTTCTCTCCTACTCTTAGCAAGCAAGCTCACTTATCCCCACCATCAGGTTCTTATATGCTACGGTGCACGCAACCATTTGGTTTCACGAGTTAACGAATGACCTGTAGCCTTCATATACTTAACAGATTATGTGCAGTACACTCATGCTAATGGTATTAACACGCCACTAATTTCTATGGAAAACTGGAGTTTATTATAATTTCATATTAACCATTAAAACCTATATTATTATATATAACATATGAAAGTGTATATACTCTTGAAATTGTGTTTGAGTATGTATCTGTTTGTATATACGTATGTAAGGACACTTATAAATGTATAACTATTTGTGATTATGTTTTTGTGTGTTTATTTTGAGTAAAATCCATCATTACTAACATACCAAGAAAATTAGCAATGGATATATTCAGACTGATTAGAGATCACTACTGCACAATGGCGCACCCAGGAATATAGTTTCTGGAAGCTATTTATAATCAGTGTCATAAAAAAACATGTATCTTCACGCACATCTTTTTAAAGGGACTGTAGCAGTATATGGAGCAAAAAACACATAAAATACTGTACCTATTTGAAGATAATTATACATATTTATATTTATTTCCAAATCTGCTACAAAGATGATTAAAAATCGAACAGTGATAACCTATAGCAAAGCTAAAATAAATCTCTCTCTCCTTTTTTTTTTACAAAACAAACTTTTGGCACCAAAATGTCAAGTACTGGAGTTCCTCTGAGTTGATAGATAGATAGATAGATAGATATTTATTAGCCTTAGGAAATACAATGATTTCATGGCATCGTCAGAGTGAATACATAATAAATATGCGGTTACATACATGTTTTTCCGACATACAAGATGTCTACAATAATATACAAATAATATACAATCAATACATTCAGTAATGAAGTCAATTCTCCACAGTTTTCTTCAGACCATTACTTGTACAAGGTTCTTGGTTTCCTTATCTTCTTGGGCAGTCTCACCCCAGACATGAATCAGATAGAAAAGAAGAGCAGTAAACACAAAAGGAGATACTAACTACTGTCAGCTAAATTTGGAGTGCTAAACTAAGATACTCATTGACAGTAAAAGGCATGTGGAAAAGTAAAATATGTTTCACTGACTTTTTAAATCTAGCATAGCTAAGGGCTTTAGTTTCAACAGGGAGTTTGTTGTAAAGTCTTATCCCTGTATGTGATAAGCTATTGAGACTTTTGGATAACCTATGATGATTAAAATGTAAATTATTGCATGTTCTTGTGCTGTAGTTGTGATAATCAGAGTTTATTTTAAAACTATCATAATTTTGGTGGATGAAACAGACTGTTTCAAGAATGTAAATACAAGGTAGGGGCAAAATATCAAACTCTTTGAATATTTTTTTACTATCCGAGCGAATAGGTACTTTCTTTATAATTTTCAATATTCTCTTTTGCAGTCTAAACACTTGTGCAAGTTTTGATGATGACCCCCAGATAATTATCCCATATGATAATACAGAGTGAACATAGCCAAAGTAAACCGCTCTAAGTAGTTCCTTGGGAGTTATATTGGTTAGGACACGGAAAGCATAACACAAACGACTTAGTTTATCAGTTAAGAATTGAATATGACTTTCCCACGTGAGGTTGGAATCAATCCATATCCCTAAAAATTTTGTACAATCGACGTCCTTTATTCCAGTATTATTAAGTAGTATTTCAATGGAGTCATGTAGTTGTTTCTGACTGAAATACATACAAACGGTTTTACTGACATTCAGTTTTAGTCTATTGCTAGCTAACCACTGTTCTAGTTGTCTTGAGGTTTCATTTATTTTCTCCTGTAAATTATTTTTATCAAGAGCATTGAAAACAATATTGGTGTCATCTGCAAAGAGAACGGTTTTAGCTTGTGTTATCCTTGAGGGAAGGTCGTTTATATACAGGAGAAATAGAATTGGGCCAAGTATGGAACCCTGGGGCACCCCGCTTTTCATGATAGTGGGATATGATTTCATTGAGCCTATTTCAACAAATTGTTGCCTTGCACTTAGGTAAGAAACAAACCAACTTTTAGCTAACCCCCTTATGCCAAACCATTGTAGTTTCTGGATCAGTATCATGTGGTCAACTGTGTCAAATGCTTTGCTCAGGTCCAGGAATAGCCCAACTGTTTGATTCTTGTTGTCTTTTGAATTTAGAATAAATTCCGTGAAAGTGAATATGGCGTTATTAATTCCTTTGCCTTTTTGAAATCCAAATTGAGCATTAGATAGTGCACCATTGCAATCTAAAAACCGAACTAATCTATTATACATAACTTTTTCAAGGATTTTGGAGAATGTAGATAATAGAGATATCGGCCTATAGTTGTTAATATTTTGTTTATCTCCCTTCTTAAATATAGGACATACTTTTGCGAGTTTGAATTGTTCGGGAAATTTACCACTAATTAAAGATGAATTGCAGATATTTACTAGTGGAGCTATTAGTAGTACGGCACATTTCTTTACAATACCATCCGGAATGTCATCAGGTCCACAGGAAAGATTATTTTTTAGTTTTTTTATTATATCGAGAATTTCATCTGCAGTCACGGGAGATAGAAATATGGTGTTTACATTTCCTGTTCCGTGTAAGGTTGTTTCCTGACTACCTGTTACCTGGTTATTAGGATTGTCTGCTACATTTGCAAAAAATTTATTAAAAATTTCAGCTATTTCGAAGGAATTTTGAATTGTTTGACCATTATGTATTATTGAAAAGTCTTGATTTGAGACTTTGGTATTTTTACAAGTTTCTTTCTTTACAACTTCCCATATAGCTTTACCTCTGTTCTGTGCTTTCATAATGAATTCTCCATTGAATTTCAGTTTAGCTGCATGTATAACTTTCTTTAATATGCTGGTATATCGTTTATAATGTAATTTAAGATCTAGGCTATTTGTAATTTGGCACAATTTATATAACTCCTTTTTCCTCCTACAAGAAGTTACAATCCCCTTCGTTATCCAATTTTTTGAATTGTTGAACTGCTTATTTGTAAGTGTACATTTTTTTAGTGGAAAAGCAACATCAAAATAATGAGTTATTGAGTTTATAAATTCGTTTGTTTTCGCATCCACATCTGTTAAGTTGGTTACTTCAATCCAATTTTCTTTGCTTAGCAAACGTTTAAAATATTCAACGTTTTCATCATTAAAAGATCTTTTATACCTAATTGGCTTAATGCTATTTGGTTTAGGGTTTTCAAATCCATAAATATTTAAGAATATAGCATTGTGGTCTGCGATACCCATATCAATATTTCCTACTGAGAATGGATAAGAATCATGGTCAATAATTATTTGGTCTAGGCATGTTTTAGAATTAGAGGCTATTCTAGTTGGAGTGTCTATTGTTTCTATCAGATTATATGATCGAATTAGCGATCTGAATTCTGTTATGGTAGCATCACTATTTAAAAAATCTATGTTGAAGTCACCGCACAAAATTAATTGTTTCTTTTTGCTTTTTAGGTGATTTAAAAGAAGTTCAAACTTTTCTAAAAAGGTTTTTATACAGCCATCTGGGGACCTATAGACACACACTACAGTTAAATTATAATCCTGACCGCTAATTTCAGTCACAGCATGTTCGAATACTTTGTCTTGGTTTAGATAATATGTATTCTTTTTTTCTATATGTGATAAATGTTGTCTCACAAAAATAGCTGTTCCTCCATTTTTGTAAGTGTCCCGACAGAAGTAACTTGAAAGGTTGAAATCTGGAATATGACAGTATGTTATTTCCTTTGTGTTTAGCCAGTGCTCTGTACAGCATAAGATATCTAACTTCTTTAAATCATGGTTTATGATTATTTCTAATTGATACAGCTTATTTCTAATGCACTGAAAATTTTGATGCATTAATGTGACAGAGGCCATTTTGTTAGCATTATAAGAAGTCTTTTTATCAGCAAATGAGAAAGAGCTAAGTTTACATGCACTATTTAGGTCTGTGGTTCCAATCTCCGTGAGTGGCCCTGGTATAAAAAATCACGTAGATGGGCAGGCGTCTTCACAAGTCGAGCCGAGGATCTAGTTGCCGCTTCCGGGCTCTGAAGACTTTCTTGGAGGCATCGATTTTCTTCATTATCTACCATCGAGTCGGACTTCCATTGAAGAGGTAGTTCCAATTCCCCCAAATTCAAATCCAGTCCAGGTGACGACAGCTTCTCCTCTGACAGACTCCTTTGTCTCTTCTTCCGGGATAAACTTGGACATAAAGAATCCTGAAGACGAGCAGGTGCTTTACTAGATCGCGAAGAAGCTCTCGTGCAGGTCTCATCATTTGGCTGATCCAATCCCTGGGACTGATCGTCATTCCACTGAAGAGCAATGGGGATACTCGGGAGTATTAACTTGCTATGTAATATCGCTGCTATTTTTCTCACTGCTGCCTCCTTTCCTTTACCGTTCAAATGTAAGCCATGTCTAGTGAAATTGTCTCTATTTAAGTCTATTTCATTTACCTTTACATGATTGTACACTTTTAGTCTCTTTTTCAGTTTCCTATTGAAATTTACAACCTCACTGTTGACACATGATGTTGTAGGAAGGTCATGTCTATGTAGAGCGTTCATTACTATGATATTGGTTTGGTCATTTCTTTCCACAAATTGTTGTAGATGACGTAGTCCATTGTCTGTGTTGTTCCTGGCTATATCATTGGAACCTCCCCAGATCACTACCGTGTCTTTTTTGGTCATTTTCTTCATCTCTTCTTTTGCAGAAGTTGTTATAACGTCCAGGCACATACCAGGCTTTACTAAACCACTCACTTCCGTATATTTATTCACGTGTAACCTTAGCTCAGATGCACACCCTCTGGCATGACTATCACCTATTACCAGTATTTTATGTTTTTTACGTGTGCTAAAATTAGGCCTACTGGAACTGGTTTGCTTCACTGCTTTCGCTGCTATTGGCCTACTTCCTTCTCCATCAACTTTTTTCCCTTCTTCACTCATCTGATGCCGTTCTTCGTATTGTAGAGGAGTAAATCTATTACTTGTGGGTATATTTTCCACAAGGCTGGTGCGAATATTTCTACCTCTTTTTCGATCAGGTTGAGACCAAGTTTCAACAGTGGAAACATTATGCCTAGGCGCCATTGTGTGGGCTTGGTTGGTAGCTATTTGGTTTGCATTTTCTTGGAGAATCCGTATAATTTCCCACGCAGTCTTCAATTCAGCGGAAACTTTGCACAATTCCAATTGTAAGAATGCACAAGACGTACACTGATGATCTTGATTACCTTCAATATTACGATTATTCCTGTAAGCACAAGTACACGCAATCTGACTGGCCGCCATTTTTTCCGGTAGTGTATACCAGATGCGCTCTGAATAAAAGTTGAATTTCGAACACTACCATAGTGAAAGGTGGAGTTTTTTTAAATAAAGGTGTCAGTACATATTTTGTAAAAAGTCCATTTACAATTTAAAAATAAATAACTTTCCATAATAATAGATGCAGATCTGTCAGGGCATTAAAATTCTTTCTTTTTTCCTTTTCTTAATATGGGGGGGGGGGGCGGGGGGGGGAAGCTTGAACCTTCCTTCCCCGTGGGTGCGCCACTGTTTCTTTTTCTCTTGTACAGAGGAGAGACCCGAAAGCTAACACTGAGCCTGAGACTTATTGTTCTTACCACTCTTATTCTGTGAATGATTGGGTAGCCGAATGGCCATGCTCTCGTACAGACCCAGAAACAAAACTTGGCCACCTGAATGTTTCAAGTTCCAGTTATAACTTACTGCGCATGCTCAGTGCTTACTGAGGTGGCCAAAATTCTGTTTCTGAGTCTGTACAAGTACAGCATGCCACATTGTGAACTTAACCTGGGCTATGGTATGGATGATGATGATGATGATGATGATGATGATGATGATGATGATGATGATGATGATTTGTTAATTAATGATGTCGAAGTGAGTCCGAGGTCCAATGCCGAAAGTTACCCAGCAATTTTGCTGCAGTTGGTTGAGGGAAAATCACGGAAAAAACCCCAACCAGGCAACTTATACCAACCAGGATTTGAACACGGGCCCATTCATTTCACGGTCAAACGTACTAAACGTTACTCCACAGTGGTGGACTGCGCCACTGTTACTGCATGGTTAAGCATCTGCATAGTAGAATTGGTATTTTCCATTTTCCAGTCAACAATATGGCCTATGTGAATGAAATAAAGTAATGGATCAAGAACATCTCACTAAATGCTCTTCTCTACAAACCAAGGAGCCATTTATGTAATGTAATGCAGTGGGAGAGGACGAGTTTATCACGTTATAAGAATATATTTGTCTTCCATAAAAGAATGGTTCTCTCTAGTTTCATTTTTAATCCGCTTTCATTTTCTAGGTTATGAACCTATTTATGGAGTAAGTAAGTCCTGCGCCATGGCATTGTGGTCTAAGGTATCCTGCCTAGGACTCGCATTACAGAATGCACGCTGGTTCGAGTCCTCATGGGGGAAGAAATTTTCTCATGAAATTTCTGCCAGTGTATGGGACTGGTTCCCACCCATCATCGTGATGCACTTGGGGAGCTATGATAGATAGCGAAATCCGGTTGCAAAAGCCAGCTATAAAGGCTAGGGGGATCATCGTGCTAACCACACGATACCTCTTTTCTGGTTGGATGATCGTCCATCTCTGTTTCGGCATGTGAATGTGAGGCCAGCAGCTGGCTGGTCGGTCTGGGCTCTCTAGGGCTATGGCACCATGGATTGTTATTATTATTATTATTATTATTATTATTATTATTATTATTATTATTATTATTATTATTATTATTATTATTATTATTCTTTCAGCTTGAGCTTCTCTTTCAAAGGGACATTATTTGCTGTAATCCTCAAATTTATGTTTGAATTCACTCTTGAAATGTGTTCTTCAATTCATTATCCATTTACTAATGCATTGAATGCCACATTGCTGTCGTATATACTGGTTCCTGGTGTGATCAGTTCTTCCTTTTCTTGTTATTTTTCTTAATGTGTTTATCTCAGCTGCTTATAGCACTTGTCTTGTTTTCGAACTGTCAGCTCTGTTTTCTACTGTTTAAGTAAAGTTAGGTCGTACCAATGCCTGGTATATTACTACCCCTCGATTCTATTTTGAGATATATATTGTGCTACATTGTATGATTTAGAGATCATGACAATCTTGAATTTTAATTATTATTTTATGTTTCATCTCAATTTGCAATAAGTGTTTGAATGTCACAGTCTATTCTGTTAATTTATCAGTATCTGCTTACATTTTGTCATAGCTTTTGTTTCTCTTGTTTAAAATTCTCATGCGAGATCTTGACAAACAAGTACAGTGATCTTTGAAGATTTTCTTCATTGCATAACCTTTCTACCCAGTGCTGTCATGGAGACCATACGGGGCCATACATCATATGGGAAAAAGAAAATTTTGTCTAAATGGAGCCATACGGCATATGGGTGCAGAGATCTGTACAGATCTTAGATCATCTCTTCCTGTTCCTAATCTATTTTGTTTGATGTTCATAAACAAAAAATGTCCATCTCTGCAGCACTGGAATCCAGAATTATATAAAATAATGGTTGAAAAACAAGAAGTGCTGCAAATACACACTCCAAGATTCATTGAGACAAGTGTGCATCTACGGTGGTGCTACATGGTGTATTCTTTAAATCTAACTTGTTGTACAACTAAAATGTAAAGCAAAATAATTTATTTACTTCTTCTTGAATATTAAAAAAATCATTAAATGACAGTCGGAAAGATAGAGAGAGGAGAGTAAAATATATTTCAAGGGAGAAAACAAGGGGTGGGGCATATGGCCAAGAAAAAAATTACCATGACAGCACTGTTTCTACCATTAACTGTTTTAATAATCTCATTCAACATCAGACTAAACATTCAGCTGAATAAATTGTCTTGCACGACACCTTTCTGTGTTAGAAAATTGAAAGAGAATTTACCATTGTATGTAATTGTAATAAGGTGCCTGTGTTTAAATTTCAAATTAATGCATTCAGTCTAATAGGGACAGTGTTTCTTTTTAAAATTTTGAATACTATTTTCAGTCCCAGTCCATTGAAAGCCTTTTAATCTAATGTTATAATTTATACGAATCTAGAAAGTCACCAGAACAAACATTAAAGTATAAAATGAAAGGCAGAAAGAATATTGGATGAACCAAAACAAGATGTACTGATGAAATCTGAAGAGTCTCCAGGTTTAATCGATGTTAGTTCTCACTGCTCGTGGGGAGAGAGGGGGTGGTGGTGGCAGTAGTTATAAATATTTTACTTCCTGAGGTATGTTATAAATATTCTAATGCAACAGTTATACAGTGACATCAAAAACTTGTTCCTTACATTTTTATTGTACCTTATTTTTTGACTATACAATGCAAGGTTTGCTTAATGGTAAGTTTTAGTTGCCATGGTAATATTTTACACTGCATAGGTACAATCAGGACATAGTTAAAAATGCAAGGAAAAAGGTATTGATGTCACTTTAGATTATCAAGTGTGGACAGTTAACCTGAAAACTAGGCCTTTTATACTGTCGTACTCAACAAGTGATCGCTGCTGTTGAATACTGCATTTCCTTCCATACCAAATGAACGAAGACATTCCTCGTATGATGGAGGAGCTGAAAATCAAAAGAGAAAATTTAGAACTTTTATTCTTCCATGAAGGAATCTGAAAAGCACAAGTGTGAATATCTCATTCTATTAGTAAATATACTTCAGGATTGATTGCTCTTGGGGAAAGAGGTATTACCAGTAGGCCTACATCTCCATTGCCAAGGCGACCTCACTGCGTGACCTATCACGTTCTTGCTGTGACCATGGTGTTGAGCAGTAGTGTTGAGCATGACTGATTGAAATTTTTAACATTTCTATGAATTACAGCTTCTGTTTAAAATAAGGCTACTCTTGCTATTTATCATTTTGTCTTAAATCCGCAGTTTCAAATTCTGCCAAGAATGACATAAATCACATTGTGACAGACTATTTCCAGTTGATCTGTACACAGGTCCACCAGTTGTCCCTGGTTGCCTAATGGTTGTTATGCAATTTTCAGACAAGTTACATTTTTTACAACAATATTTTTTCAGCCTCTGTAAAAGTTTATGTTTTTAACTTTTCAGAGAGCAATTCCTTAAGGAGTTATGTACACCATTGGCTGTCTAAATTTAGTAATTTAAAAAACATTATTACGTCCTAACCTGAATTCCTTTTATTCTGAAATTTAGTGTAGCGTTTATACAATTCTTCTACATCATTAAACGAATTTTAAAATTAAAAATAAATTTACCTTTAGGCCTAACAGTTTGTGGTTAATTACTTTTTCCCAAATAGCTCATATAATTTTCAAAAATTTGTAATGACTTTGCTTTCATTTTATTCACAATTAATGTCTTAACAAACTTGACCTCAATCTTTCAATACATAAATGAAAAATATTTTTTCCTGACTTTTTTCTGGATGAACTAAAATTTTCAATTTATTTTTTTGCACAAAAAATTATAAAATAGGAACTAAAGACATAACACTGATAAAGGTTAGTTTTGTCCTTCTCTATTAAATATACAAGATTGCAAAATTTCATTGAATTACGGTATCTAAAAAAATTGGAGTTATCAGGGAAAATGTAAGTTACAGGAAATGAGCAACAAACTTACCAAAGATGTGTATTGCTGACTGACATGTCTTCTCACGTTTTAAATCATAAGTTGAAAAGTAATGGTAATATTTAAACAATTTTTTTTCACTAAACTAAAGAGGAAAGTCCATTTAATGAACAAAAAAATAAATAAAAAACAAATATTTTTTTTGAGCCTCAATGGTTTACATAACCTTTAATATGTATATAATATAACATTACCTTCTTAAAATACATACTTTTTAAAAATTATTTCACAGTTAATGATTGAAAACATGTAGGCCCAATAGTAGATTAATACAGGGTGACCCAGTGGGATATGACGGTTTTTAGAACGCTGCCGTTTCTAGCGGTTTTGTGTGGGGGAAACACGATTAGTTGCTATGTAACCTTCATAACATGCATTTTTGATTTTCAGTGTACTTCACGACATTATGGCGAACTGGACGGTGGCAGAACGTGTCTTCACAGTGACTGCATTTATAGAGTCAAAATCCATCACGCACGTCCAAAGACGATTTCAACTTCATTTTAATGTCCCACGGCATGGAAGAGTACCTTCACGTAACACTATACTGAAGTGGTTGCGTAAATTTAATGAGACCGTCAGTCTGCGTAATGAGTTCGTTGGTAGTGCAAGAAGAGTCTGCACGCTGGAAAACATCGAGAGAGTACAGGAAGCAGTGATCAGAAGTCCACAGCATTCTGCAAGGCGGCAGGCAGTTGCATTGAATTTATCGCGCACAAGTGTTTGCCGTATTCTGCACGAGGACCTAAAATTCCATCCGTATAAAATTCAAATGGTGAATTGTGTGCGTGATGCTGATAAACCTGCTCGGTTGGCATTTTGCAGACAGTTTCTTGCAATCTTGAATGCAGATCCAGGCATGCTTAACAAACTAATTTTGTCGGACGAGGCACACTTTCACCTGTCTGGAGCAGTTAACAAACAGAATTTCCGGTACTGGAGTGACAGCTAACCAGAGGCAGTGCACGAAAAATCATTGCATAGCCCCAAAGTTACAGTGTGGTGTGGCGTTTCTGCCTTCGGTATTATCGGCCCACATTTTTTTGAAGAACATGGTCAGTCTGTGACCATCAATGCACAGCGATACCAAGCAATACTGACAATGCTAGAACTGCCCGATATGGAGGATGCTGAGTTATGGTTCCAGCAGGATGGCGCCACAGCGCACACTGCTCGTGAAACAATGAACTGTCTGCGAGTCATGTTTCCTGGACGCATAATTTCAAGGTTTGGAGACGTAGCCTGGCAGCCGCGATCTCCTGATCTCACAATACCCGATTATTTTCTATGAGGGTTTTTAAAAAGTAAGGTGTACTGCAATAAGCCACGCACCACTATGCAGTTAAAAGAAAACATCCAAAATGAAATTAGAGCAATTGATGCTGGTTTATTGCAGCAAGTTATGATGAGCTTCCAGCACACATTGCAAGAGTGTGTAGAATGTCATGGAGGCTACTTAAAAAATGTAATATTTAAGAAATAATTACAGATTTGTAAATTGTAATGTTGCAGAATTTTCCTGTATAAGCGTCATCTTTCAATTCCACTTAAATATCCCACAACAAGGCAATAAAAACCGTCATATCCCACTGGGTCACTCTGTATATGTTTAAAACATTGCTTAAATTTAAAAAAAAAATCAATATCTTTACAAAATCTTGGGTTAAAATGTAGAATAGAAAAGTCTAATAGACACATACAAATGTGATACCTATTTCTGATTCTCACAATTTGTAAGGAAATATTTCTGAAATATTATCTGTCAAATTTAACATTTTCCAGAGAGTGCGTACCGGTACCATAGCACTTTCAAGGCTCGTGCACTAAGTAGCTCCAAATTTCCAGAATTGGCTTAGTGTTCTCGGTCTCATATTTTCTACAGATGACAGTGTACTATCACGAGATGTTGATTTGCAGACATATATGTATACAAAACCAGTAAATTTGCCTAGAGCCTCTTCATTCAATGATAAGCTCCTTTTATTAATCTTATACCCGAATTTACTATTCTTCTTTTTTCTAAGGGAACCTGTAATAAGCATATTGTTGTTCCCCCAGAATCGACCACTCTAGATCCAGTTTAAACCTCCGAATATTGGATTAAGATACTCAAACTGATGGCAATCTCAGCCCATCACTTGGATATTTCGGAACTGATACTCAAGTCGTCAGTGTTGAAAAACGATGCACTCACTACTGGTATTTGGCTAATAGTCTTGTAAGATCAAAACTGCTATAAAATAAATAAACATCTAGTTGTTAAACTACGTAATTTGTTGTCTACATGCTGACAAACTAGTGTGATTGAAAATAGCAATGATTTCTATTTACCATACCGGTGCCTATGTAATATTCTATACCCTATGTAGCCTATAGCGAAATACTCAATAGACCTACCAATCTCTTCTTTTACATCTCTTTATGTCTTGTAGGCCTACTACTCACGTGTTTCAGGTGATGTAGCGTTTGTCCTTTGATGAGGAGGAGATCTGAGAGTTTCTGCCATTCTTGGAGGAGTTAGTCTTTGTGTAGTCATAGTTCCATTTCTAATTTCTAAAACGAAAAAAAAGTATTATAAAATGTTGAAAGTTTGCTTTAACCTTTTCGATATATTTCAAAAGTTTAAATGTGACAGTTCTTCAAATTGAATTCAGACGACCACATGTATCAAACAAGAACATCAAGTCATATCCATCTGTCCACTCATAGAATAACCACAAGTCTTAAAAGTATTTTACATAGAGGCTTAAATATGTATAATAAAATTCCAAGCTCCATAATAAGTAGTAAACAAAAGAAGTTTAAAAGCATGGTCAACAGGTTGCTGCTGCATCCTATGCCATATACTGTAGAGGAATTTATGTCTTTAGACCTTGCATGAAAGTGCCTACTAATGTGTAATTGTGAAGGCATATAGGTCGTTATTGCTGTTAACATTATTATTATTATTATTATTATTATTATTATTATTATTATTATTGTTTTTATACTATCTTAGATACAGTTCTTCTTAAATCATATCAGCAGATGTCCTGCAATAACAAAGCTACAAATTCATAAATATATCTATAGTATAATCAGAAACTAGATTAAGACTTAGAAATAAGATTGACGAAGCCATGATTTGTAAAGATCTTTATGGTGAATAAATTACTATTATTATTACTATTCTTACGTCGTAGCAATATTTTATAGTGAGTGTTGTGATATATTTTGAATAGTAGTCCTACTATTAAAAGAGGAAGGAAAAATTTATGAGAATTAAAAACTTACAAAACTAATTCGTTATAAATTAAGATATTACTGGCCTTTTCAATAATGCTGTCTTTATTTAATTAAATATTTGTTAATTTAAAGATGGATAAAAGTGGTAGATATTAAAGAGAAAATAATATCAGCATAAGGCATTTTTTACTACATTCTTTATTTTACAGTGGAGGAATCTTAGCAATCTACGTAAATTGTCTGGTCCTACAAAATTTATCTGTTATGGTAACAATGGTTATTAGAGGAGAAAAATTCGCTCTGGCACTGGAGATTGAACCCGAGTCTTTGGTTCTACATACCAAGTGCTCTAACCAATGAGCTACACCAAAGTTGCTAACCAATGGCAGGTGTAGTCCTCCAAACAGTTTGTAGGTTGTATGTATGTGATATAACCACCATAAGATACAAATATGTTGTCTATATTCAAAAGGGTATCCTTTTTTCTACATTACTCTTCCATATTAGAGAGCAAGAGAGTTTATTGTCAAGAACTCAGCATTAGTTATCAACAACAATAACTATGATAATAATTTTAATGTTGATATATTTTGCTAGTCCCTGTGTTATGAAAGCAGTTTTATTGATGAAATCAACATAAAACAATATATTCTTAAAGGAACTTACGGTGTTGTGGAGTGTGTGGAAAGTTTCTTCCCATCTGATGACATGGAATTGACATTAATCTAGGTATTTCTACTGCTGGATTTCCTGGTGAATAATGAAAAATCTGCGCCATTTGTAGCGGAACTGTCCCAATCATAATAGGAAGAGTGTTTATTACAACCCCATAATAAACACCAAGTGATAATTTCACCTGAAATAAATACATATGCTGAAAGATTTTTCACATACCGGCATGTATTTTTTACTTTGTCATTATTGGAAGTATTTTGATACTGCAGAAGAATAGATTTCGAGATTTTTTCGGAAATGCAAATTTTGAGCATCCCTGATACTGCAGCAATGATGAAATAACATCAGTTACAGCTAAAATCTAGGAGAGACTGCCCTCAGCTGCTTTATCCATCACAAATCTGATAAAATATCCGGACTTTCGTAGTTTGAGGTGCAGGTATGGATGAATTACATAAACAAAATTTCTATTGAAATAGTATTAATATTACCGTATGCATTTTATTTATCGCCCAATTCCGAATACTGGTTTTCCATTTAACTCACAAGCCAAATGTTAATGAGCTCATGTCGAAACCTCCCCTCAAACTGCGCACATTCTTAGATCTCCGCAGCAGATATAAAAATAAAAAATTAACTGCCCATACTAACTGTAAGGTCACTAAATTAAAGCTTGAATAAAAAGTTATCAAAAATTGAGTTGTCAGATGGCGCATTATGTTTTGTGCACGATATTACGTCACATGTCACGTGACGGGTACGAGTTCATGGAGGATGACAACTCAACTAATCTCACAAAATATGCACCATTGTTTCTTAATGCAACATTCCAAGTAGGTTCCTACACTTTTATTGTTAGTATGGGCAGCTATTTTTTTTTATATTTATGTATATGCTGTTGAGATCTACTTTTGTGCGCTGTTTAAGGAGAGAACTCGGCATAAACTCATAAACAGTTCCCTTGTTAGAAGATTTTTTCTATTGAAATACATTGATTATAGGGAACACTTCTCTATTATTTTGTGATTACGAGTATAGAATTCATTTATTATTAACATTGATGGAAGGTTAAATTCATGTTGAACGCAGAATAACTCTATTCTGGATAATTTATGTTTTATATCTTCAATCGAATAATGTAAGAATTTACAATAATAAATAATATTGTACGAAGCAAACTACCAGTACCGTTATTTTTTTGGGCAGGACACAATCATTTTATAACTTTTTGTTCATTTTTATCTTGGTTTATTTTCATTTTATTCCTTCATTGTCTTTTTTACTATTTACCATTATTTATTTACTGTTACCTGTTTACTTACAGTACCGTACTCATTTATTCAGTTTATTTGTTTATTTACCGATAGTTATTAGTTTGTTTTGTTCATTCATTCATTCATTCATTTATTAAAGGAAAATATTATAGAAAATATTTAGACCTGTCTGTGACCAAGGGACTTGGAGAATTAGAAGAAACTCAGAATTACAAACTTCATACAAGAATGCTAATATTATCATTGACATAAAAATTAGGAAATTGGAATGATTGGGCCACATAATCAGGATGGACAACATCCGAATCCCTAAAATATTATTAGATACTAAACCAGTGGTAAAAGAAGAGTCAAAAGACCTAAACTATGATGGCTGTAAGATGTTCAGAATGATCTTACAAATGCAGGAATAAAGGGATGGAGACAAAGGGTTCTGGAAAGAGAGAATTGGTCAGCTCTTCTTAAGGAGGATAAGGCTAAACTGAAAGAGCAGTAGCATCACCAGGTTATTCCAACGATATATGGCTAGAATGGCATGGACATGGAAAATCAGAATCCTGTGAACCTCTTTACACCAAATTAATAATTATGGCCTTGTCAAGTATTTATTTCATATTAGTAAGAGAACGATTTGCTATAGTACACGACTATGAAACAAGGAACAAGTTGAACATAGAAATTCCAAATATTAGACTTACCGTACTGGTACTGTAATAAAAAAAGCCAATAGCTACAAAACATAAGTATTGAATCATTTAATGTATTAAATCTCTCAGCAATGTTAGTCTCTGAACAAAGGTTCAAAACAGTAATTAAAAATGGTAAAAAAAGAGGTGTTTTACTTGTATACAAATTTGCTAGATTCAAATAAATCTGTCTTTTAGGCCAGAATTTTATTATTTATTATGTGAGTGTCATTATTTTACATTTTTTTTTATTGTAACTTGAATTGTAAAATATGTATGTTGAACTTTTTTTTATGTAATGTATTGTATTTTGTAATGCTGAATCACTGAATAAATATGAATATTAATATATTCCTTTTATATCTATTCGGAAACTCGGAACTCAATTGTTTTGCTAATAAGCAAAAACCATTTGTTGTTGAAGGAAAACAAAAACATTAAAATTTCTAATTTTTATGCATGTCAGACCGAATGAAGATATCTCCAACAGTACCGGTAACATTCATTTTCTAATTTTACATAACTCACCTTTAGTATATACTCCCTCTTTATTAATTTACAGACACGCAACATCGTTGGAGGAACTCTTGGCACCAATATGTTGCCATACCATTTGTTGGAATGAATTCTAGCAAAATCCATCTTGCACAGAATTGTTCTGTCTATCCTTAAATCGTTGTTCGAATGGTAGGTGATAAACTGCAAACAGACAAATTTAACTGTAATGGATTCGTTTTTGCAAAAAACAAAAATTAAATATTCTGCACTGACGATGGGGTGGATATGGGTGTGTAAGAGTGGAGGTGGGTAGAGCTGTAGACAGAACGAATTCTCGGATGCTACATATATTTAGCTACCGGTACTTTTCTATATAGTTGTTGAAACATTTGCCATAGTAGGAGATAAGTTTCTGTAGACCATCCTCATAGAGGTATGACGCCTTATATGACAAGCATTCTTGGACTTCTGTGTTCACTTCATCGTGGATGTTGAAATGCATGCTGTCTGCTGGCGTTATTTTGCTTCACGACAATGCGAGACCCCATACTGCTGCTCAAATGCAAGCTCTAGTCTAATCTTTTTGGATGGCAGCAAGTGGATCACCTCCAAACAGTCCAGGTCTAGTGCTGACAGACTACCATATCTTTTTCCACCTGAAGAGGTTCCTTGCTGGAAAGCAAGTCAACACTGAAGACGAAGCAAAAACAGCAGTTCAGGAATGCATGTCATCTCAGGTAGCGGACTTCTATGAGAAGGGTCTACAGAAACTTGTCTCTCGTTATGGCACAGGTTTCAATAACAACGACAACTACATAGAAAAGTAGGTAAATGTATGTAGAATCTGAGAAAAATAACGTACCCAAAATGTTTCGTAGCTAGTTCATGTTTTATTGCAAAACAGTCCTTACTTTAAAAATATAGTTCTCGTACACAGCACGACAAAAACAACTTTTTGTACACTGGGATGCTGAATAAAAAAAAATCTAACCAAAAAACCGCAGGAATATAAACTTTTTTTTTAAATCCTCACTAGTAGTGTGGCAACATGTAAATTAAATATTTACAGGACATTAGGAAGACCAGAATTAGTAAATGGAATTGAGATCTGAACAATGCAAACAGCAGATAAAAATATAAATTATCAGAAATAAAATCCACGAGGGAAAATTGTAGTTTTACACTTCTAGACCTGAAATAAAATCAGAACACTTGAGACAAGCTTGAAGTTCAACCAGTTTCAAAATTGACACAAAAATATTACCGGTACCGGCAGTAGAAGTGAAAATAAAACTGCTCTAAGAACACAATGGAAGAATGAAACCAAACAGAATTCCAAAACAAATTCTACAAATCAAATCAAAATTGGAGGAACGTAAAAAAACTATCTAAAGATTGTTTGGAACAAGACTAGGTCAAGTGGCTCAATACATGACGGATGGTTAGGATTATGATGATGATGATGGTGGTTGTGACGACGAAGATGATGATGATGATGATAATGGTATTTTCTTTAATTTTCTGCAATGGAGCAGACTCAAATCCTCTACGCTGTAACCATAAGGTCTATCGTCCTCTGGTCCCTCTTAGGAGGTAGAGTTGTTATTCCATGGAGTTGCAGTCTTGGATATAATATAAAAGAGATGGTCAGACAATGTTCTAGCAGTTCTCAAACTGAAAGACCAATCTTAACTGAGGAATAATCGAGTTTTTCTCTAGGCATCCCCAGTGTTATTCACTAGTCCATGGAGCATTACAGAAGGAAAGTTGTATCTGACTGGGCGTGGCCATGTCTATCTGTTGTCATTGAGGCTCATGCGCCATCTTGTGTCATAATAATTTCCATTTGGTTTATCAAGCATTTTAATGCAAATAAAAAGGCATAGTAAACAAATACATCTACCAATACTAACCTTCATAAGTTTTCCTCCTACTTTTGAAACTGATATATCACAGTCATTTTCAAACTGCACTGATACAGGAATGAATTCCCCTGGTACATAGTAATTTGCTGGTATTTGTGTTTCGAGAGTTACACTTCTTGATTTGCAAAAACATATTAAGATGTCTTGAGTATGCCTGGTCTTTATTGGAATCTGAAAAATCACACAGTGAAATATCCTCTTCAATATAAATTACTTCCAGAATGATTTTCTTTTATTGTCTCTATCCGTGGTCAGCTAATACTAATACTAAAGTACATGCAATTCTACTGACCTAAAAGAATTGAAATTCATTTCTGAAGTGGAGGTAGCTTATCAGTGATGAGAATTCTTATCCTCTCTCCTCATAATGACTAGCAGAAATAAATTTTGAGAGGAGCCATATCTCCAACATGAGATCCCCGAATTTACTTCCTTTCCGAATTAAATTATGTTGTTCTTATGTTATTCTTAAATATCCGTAGTCCACACCCAGATTTGAATTCACGACTTTAGAGTCTAACAGTGAAAGAAATAACCCCTAGATTACCGCCGATAATTCTTAATTTGAAGATACAATTCATTTTCCCATTATTCTTCTTGTTTCCCATTATTTAATAATATTACCAGTACCTGACTGAATGCTTCTTCAAAGCTTGACATGTGCTAACGAGTTCAGTAACTCTTTTCTTTCATTTTGACATAACCAAAGTTGGATCTTCGAATTAATAAAGGGTTTATTATCTTGAAATATTTTAGAAGAATATTAACATTGATTTTTTCCATTATAATCCCTTTTGTTGATTTACAGGAAAGAGGTTATAGTTTATTACCGGTATTTGATTTTGGTACTGGTACTTTCCTTGTTAACATATCAGACTTCTTACTATAAATAATTTATTCTAAAGTAGGTTGAAATCCACTTTTGTGCTACAATTTTACCTGCTGGTAATATAAAAATTGGAAATTTATCCTTTGAAATGGGAGGTGGAAAAATTCAAATATCTTGAAGCAACAGTACTGTAACAAATATAAATGACACTTGGGAGGAAATTAAACGCAGAGTAAATATGGGAAATGCCTGTATTTAATCGATTGAGAAGCTTTTGTCATCCAGTCTGCTCTCAAAAAAACTGAAAGTTAGAATTTATAAAACAGTTATATTACTGGTTGTTCTGTATGGTTGTGAAACTTGGACTCTCACTTTGAGAGAGAACATAAGTTAAGGATGTTTGAGAATAAGGTGCTTAGGAAAATATTTGGGGTTAAGAGGGATGAAGTTACAGGGGAATGGAGAAAGTTACACAATGCAGAACTGTATGCATTGTATTCTTCACCTGACATAATTAGAAACATTAAATCCAGACTTTGAGATGAGCAGGGCATGTAACACATATATGGGCGAATCCAGAAATGCATACAGAATGTTAGTTGGGAGGCCGAGGGAAAAAGATCTTTGGGGAGACCGAGACGTAGATGGGAGGGCAATATTAAAATAGATTTGAGGGAGATGGGACATGATGGTGGAGACTGGATTAATCTTGCTCAGGATACGGACCAATGGCAGGCTTATGCTAGGGTGCCAATGAACTCCGGGTTCTCTAAAAGCTATAAGTAAGTAAGGTAGTGTTTTAAATTGATGAATTAGGTTTTTTTGTACCAGTATTTCTCTAGTTTGTTCCACCTTGGATACTATTACTTCAATAACAGCCCATAAATCAGAAGTATGACATTATTATTACATTTTTGGAGTTAAGTCTTAAAGAAATGTGTAGATGGCTTCAATCACTCCATTAAAATGTACGACGTTGTTGTAAAAATATTATCTAAATCCTTATAAATTGTTTCAGATACTGGGTGTGAATTATCATTAGTTACACTCATTTTTTAGAACAGAGGTTATGAAAACATCAAAACTAGAATTTCTTGCACTTTTTCGACTTTCATGGCTTGCACATGGGATACGTCTATCTCTCTTTACTAGTTCATTTTGTTCTCTTAACGCAAAACTAGAAAATGCAAAAAAATGTATATTCTTTTTTTACATATCTATTCAGGAAGTGGAATTCAGAGATCTTTAGTATGAAGTTTATGACTTACTGAATTTTGTGGATAGTCAGACAGATTTCCATGGGAAAGGACAGTAAAATGAGCAGTGGCAATTTCATATGGTCTTCCAGGTCTTATGACTGTAGCTGTGACTGTATAACGTATATAAGCACGTTCTGTCTCGAATGAAGGAGGCAGATGGTAGGGCAGCTTCATCCTGAATTGGAAAACATGATTTCCAGGTTGAAGAATTTCTGTGTAACCTGCAAGTAACATAACAATACAGTATTAATACCAATATTACATATTTGATGTTTGGATGCAACTTCTTACATGCTAGAAAAAGTATATTATATTGTTAAGTTTCGAAGTATGATAATTATCTTGAATTATGTTAGCCTTACTAGCTTCCTTCTCTGGTTACATCATCACTTGTTAATTAATTAATTCCTAGAAAATTCTGCGTGAGATGGTATTCATTAAAATAAATATTTATAAATATTGATTTTGTTTTAGTTGATATTTAATTGATTTTCTATTAAAATCGTCAGTGTCTGTCACATTAAAATTAAGACATCCTTGTCAAGTCCAACTGATGTCTCCTTATATTATCAGTTATCACATAAAGCATGCACTTGTAACCGGACTCAAATGATAAAGTGACTAGTCACTGCACAAAAGTACAACCTTTATAGTCCATCGATTCGTTACTTTTCTACAGGCAACAAGAGACATAATTTATTATATTGTCACTTACCAGCACGACCAAATACATGAAACTGCTTCTCAAAGTATTTTTCTATGTTCCCATGGGTCTCATCTCCATCCAAATGACAATTTCCTTCTCCTTTTATAACGATTACAATGCCTGCAGGGAACAGATTTTTTTTATCATTAGTGCATTATAGATCAATAGACCTATGGCGTTTCATTTGGTTTGATGATCATTATTTACGTAGTTTTCACACGAAACTAACAAAACAGTAAAAGTTCATCTATATAAGAAGTCAAGTTCCATTAAAATCTTCGTTTGATAATGCAATAAAATGTTTCATTATAAGAGCTTATATAATTATCTTTCTGAATAACTTGGTTTGTAATGTTTGCGTCACCATTTCTGGCGTGTGAAATAAGTACTAGTGTTTTACCTTTGCCACAGTCAGTCTAACAACTGTGTTTGACAAATGGCTAATGTGACGTGTATAGGAATGGTACCATTCTCAGCTGCACTAGCAACATGCTCATAAACTGGGCATTATATTCTAGGACACTTGCCAAAAATGCTGGCGCCAGCTGTAGAAATGGAGAGTACCAGTACTACAATTGTAAATATATTGAATAGAAAAGTAAAAAGAGGAAGAGAAGTTAAAGAAGGTGAAAAAAAGAAAGGAGAGTTAAAATGAGGTGGAAAAGAAGGGGAGAATAGGAGGAAGAAATGATGTGGGGAAGGTGGAGAAGAAGGCGAAACGAAAGAAGTTGAAAAAGAAGGAAAAACAATAAGTAGAGAAGAGGAAAACGAGAAGAAGAAACAGAGGAGAGGAAGAAGAGGTAGAATGAGAATAAAAGAGAAATAAAGAGGAAGGAAAGTAGAAAAAACAAAGGAGAAAAGAAAAAGAAGAAGAAAAGGAGAAGGAAGAGAAAGAGGAAGGAAAGAAATTGAGAGACGGAAAAAAATTAAGAAAAGGAAAGGTCGTGCAAAATAAGGGGATGGCCTATAAAGGTTGTATGTGGGAACTGCACCAGAATTAATTTCCCTGCTTGTGGGTCAAGACGACAATAGTCCTTTTGTTGCGGGTTGATAAAACCATCACTGTGGGCCAGCATCCACGTGTATGTGCTATGCACAGTGACCCATAATGGTGGATAAATGGGTCCTGAGGTTTAAGCCACTTCTGTGATGACTATAACTTCCTGGAATGTGTGAGTGTGTGTCTTTAGTCTGTCTTTCACCTAAGGTGGTAGAGATTAATCCACCTTGATTAATTTGCTGAGTTGTCGTGTCAGATTAGTGACAGGATAAGTTCCAAGGGTTTTTGGGATTGTGTGGTGGGTCCTTCCTGAAGAGGGAGTGTTTTCTTGGGCGCAAAACATTCCTGGTAGCTACATCTGGTGTCTCTTCATAGTCTCTATATGGGGCTCCATGGTGGATGAAAGCCAGAATGATGGAAGTTACATATATCCAAAGTGAATAAATACCAAATATTAAAAAAGGATGCGTCCTCAGATACTACTTTACAATTATTTGAACAGCAGAAAGAGCAGTACCTAGCAACGATAATGGACGCCTCGTCTCTTGACAACAAACTTCACTACGAATATTACCATATTCTCTGCACCCCACCCCAAAGCCTGGCTTTGGAGTTTAACCTATAGTGGAGGTACAGAGGAAAGATAAATACGATTGTTTTCACTTTTCCAGGGCTAACTTCTGTAATTTTATCATTAAACGACACTATTAATTGCGTGCAGCTCCTCTACTGGCTTCCATCATGAAGCCTGCAAGATAATTACAAAGAATCTCTTGGTCAATCACTGATTATTAACATTAATTTACAATGAAAATGAAATGCATAGTTTTATTTTTAAATGTTCTACATGCTATAGTATAAGATTTAGGGTTTTTAGGTCAAAACGACTAGGAAATTTGACACTTGGAAATTACTCGGCAAATCTTTGCACTTGTCGAATAGAATTTGTAAGAACATGAGAAACGTAAACGCTTTTATTGTGCAGAAATCCTCATTCCAATCAAAGTATCACAAAAAAAAAAAAAAAAAAAAATTCTAGTTTCATACAGACTGCCAGACCCAACAGGAAACTTAACTGCCTTATACCTTTTATAATCACTGGGCAAGTTCAATTGTATTTACCAGTATCCTGTTTTATCTTAATGTTATCTCTGGCCTTCTTCTTAGACAATGTACACAGTGCGAGAAAATACAAAGGGGGTATGGAAAGGTCCTATCTTACTAATGTTAAATATGCATACATATAATTTTCTTTTTCTCAGAGACTGTCAGGATTAGAATCTTGAAAAAAAAAATGAGTTGGATAATGTATCTTTCTGATTGCTTGAACATAGGCTTGTTTAAAAATATTAATTATTTCCAAAATTATATATATATATATATATATATATATATATATATATACATATATTTTAATTTTTACATTTTTCAATGATTGTAAAACCCTAACTTCTTTGAAATGCAAAAAATAAAAAAAATACCCAGGATGAAATATTATGTTCAAGGCCTCAATAATTCTATCCTTAAGTTTGAACCAATTCAGACAAATAGATCCTGAGAAAAAGAAAATTTTATTAGAAAAATATACCTACAACTTACAGGAAACGGGCTTCAAAGTTTGTCAATGCATTCCAGCACCATATGATGTTTGTCAGCATCCTCCTCATCTTCACTTTGAGTACCGTAATATATGTGTATCACATATCATCTGCAGCACATATAAGGATGACCTTCAAATTTATACAGCTAAATCTCTAAACCCTGATGATGGGGCATCAGGAACAGGCTATTAGGCCTATATTCCAAAATACCAAGAAAGTTACTTCATCCTCCTCCGCCTTGACACTGAATTGCTAGCTATTGATGCTGTTCTTCAGTGTGTTACTCAAATTTCCGAAAAACCTATTTGCATTCGCGGAACAGATTTTTCTTGCATTCACTTTTAACTCGGCAAAGGTGTACTTTCTGAGCATAAAATAACTGATGTAGATATGAAACTCACCTTTCACTTTCTTTGGCTTTTCATTTACCACCCAAAGTCCTCCAGATAAAATATCTCCACTGAAGTACTTGCATCGCGTATTGTTAAACATAATTTTCAGAACCTTGAGTCCCATATTCAATTTTTTTTATTTCCAGATACCTTCGTAAAAATTCTGTGATGACTGTGAAATATCAGCTCTGATGAAACACCTAAAAATCAATAAAAATTATTGAATAGCAAGATGTGTGAAAAAAGTTGATTGTCAATGTTTTCTCACGATATGATGGATCAAACAGACAAACGCCATTCAGAGGGAAGAATTACAATGCAGCTTAGTTTTTCTGTCTGTATTGCGTAAAACTTTCCCAAGGGACACATGCAGGCGCGGATCTATAGGAAGGCCCTGGGCCCCTCATGTCGCTTCACTAACTTTTTTTTTTCTAAATACATAATATTAATGTTGTTATGTTTCCGTGCTATAAATTAACTACAATTTTATTTAATCAACAATGCATTTATGCAGGTATAGTTCTTGGGCGTAGGTGGCGCAGTCGGTAGAATGCTGGCCTTCTGTGTCCGAGGTTGAGGGTTCGATCCCGACCCAGGTCGACGCTTGAATGCGACAGGCTCATGTCAGTAGATTTACTGGTAAGTAAAATAACTCCTACGGGACAAAATTCCGGCACACCGGCGACGCTAATATAACCTCGGCAGTTGCGAGTGTCGTTAAATAAAACATAATTTACAATTGTCTTGGAATTAGCTGTGAGTTTTTTTCTCCCTTTGTCTTTCATCACGAAGACTGTTTCTTTTTACAAGGTCTTTGACAAAGTACAAAGTCTGCCTTTTCTATCTTCCATAGTTACAATGCTACGTAACAATGGATAAATCGTAAGACTTTAATATATTGATAAATGCAAGAAAAAAAATTTAAGATTAGAAATTAAATATACATTGATTGAAACATATTAAGACTGCTTATTAGTAATTTCATTTCGCCGACTTGTTTTGTTCTCTATCGACAGTGAATGCTTAAATGGTTTGAAATAATATTAGAATATGAAATGCTGTCGTACAATGA